>NC_035442.2:81009193-81316172 GCF_002127325.2 Helianthus annuus
GTCTTTGAGATATTGGTCTATAATGATTATTTGCTGAATATGTTGTGGTATGGGACATGACTTATACATATTTGGTAAAATTAGTTTTTATGGATTTCTCCTGGAGAATCTGTTTCGCTCAGTGCCTCACCCCGATGTTTCCGCCATCGGTTGGTGTGTGACATGCACATTGAGCTTTGCTATTCAATTGAACAAGACCTTTACGCAAACGTGTGGGTACATAGTCCCCTCTTTTACGTTTTTCAAATGTTTTGGGGTGATTCATAAGTGTAATCGATTTTTCTCAAAGTATGGCATATATGTGTTTACTAAGTGCTTTTTGTGTATTATTCTTATTAAGCAAAACACGACGATTGAGAACACGAACCAAATCCTTTTAGGATCTACCTATCTTCACAGTTAGATTCTTGTGGGATATTTAAAGTACAATTTTAGATCTTCCTATCTTCATAGTTGGATTTTTAAGAGTGCTTTATGTATGAACGCGCCGATGATCATTGTTTATGTGTAGAGAATTGTTGGTGATTTAGATAACGAAACTAGAGTAATACAATAAGCACATGGTGGATATGCCGCTGATACTTCCTATATATAAGTGTTCTTATTGTATTACCCTTCGTGGCGTTATTTGAATCACCATTAGGAATTAGGATTTTGTGATTCAATGATTTAATGATTCAATGTGACCAAACCAAATCCTTATAGCATCTATCTATGTTCATAGTTAGATTCTTGTGGGATGTTTAAAGTACTAAATTGAAGTCCTTGATTGAATTCTTTGTGTGCTTTAATACGTATGTTATGATTCATTGTGACCAAAACAAATCCTTATAGCATCTATCTATCTTCATAGTTAGATTCTTGTGGGATGTTTAAAGTACTAAATTGAATCCTTAATTGGATTCTTTGTGTGCTTTAATGCGTATGTTATGATTCATTGTGACCAAACCGAATCCTTATGGCATCTCTATCTTCATAGTTAGATTCTTGTGGGATGTTTAAAGTACTAAATTGAAGTCCTTGATTGGATTCTTTTTGTACTTTAATGCGTATGTACAAGTTGATGACCAAGTTGATGATTATGTGTTTATGTGGTTAGTAGTGATTTAGATAACGAAACGAGTGTAATACCATAAGAACATGGTGGATACGCTGCTGATACTTCCTATATATAAGTGTTTTTATTGTATCACCCTTGTAGCGTTATCCAAATCACTTTAGGATTTTTTTTTGTGTTTAGTTGATTCAGACGTTCAATATCCCAATCCTTATAGAATCTTTCATACTTTAATATGTTAGATTCTTAGAATGATATCTAAAATATTATTATAAATCATAGATTTGATTTCTAATAATACTCTCACAAGTTATGATCGATTTCAATGTTGTTATTATTAATCCTTGATTGGGTTTCTAATAATACTCTCACAATTTATGACCGATTTCAATGTGGTAACAAAGATCAAGGTACAATTTTCAATGGCATAAAAATTACCTAGTAATAATCATATTGCCATATACAAAACTCTTTTGTCACAAGTTTCATAATCAAGAGAATGTATTGCAATGCTAAACCTTTTTGCCATTTATTGGTTTCAAAGAGTCCATTTTCAACTGACAACTCTCGAAGTTGTCAAAGCATTGCAATACCAAGCTTTTTACCATTTATTTGGCTAACAAAACTTATGTATTCACCAGCATTCTTTGTTGACGTCCTTTTTCACATATGTTCCAAGTTTTAATTATTCAAGCATGCTACACATAGGAACGCATCCGGGCCTTAGACTTCTTTAAACAAAGACAATTTCATGTATTCTTTGTATTGTAGAACAATGTTATCATAATAAAACAATTTAGTACCAGTTGTTGTGAGCAATTTGTAACGTGACTCCTCGATGTTTCTGCCGCATGTTATATTACACGATTGAGGTGTTACAGAGAATGTAAAAACAGCCTGAAATGTTGATTAAGAGGCCCAAGATTTCCAAAAAAAAGTTACATTATAATCTTGGATCAAGGACAATTATAATTAATTCACGAATTCTTCATGACAATGTATGGGGAGCTTCTTTGAAACTTACAGAGGACTATTTGAAAAAGTGCTTAGACTTTCCTTTGAATTCTCTAAAATGAGAAAGTAATATAAATAGGTGTCTTAGGGGCGGGGGAGTCGAATCCCAGATTAGATTTCTCTGTGTGACACATCAAAACCACAGCAGTTTTTTCCCTATTTTCCCTTGGTTTCCTTAGAATGTGCGATGTCGTTCCAGGTTTCTCCAAACTAATTATTTCAATCTATTTTAAACACTAAAATATATTCAGAACCTCTTATGATATAACTAAATAAAGAGTACATTAATAAAATAAAAACTACATAATTAAAATTGAAATTCTAAAACCACGCCAAAATGTGACTAAATTTCCAGGTCTCTAACATCTTTGGTACTCGTGATAAGCCGCCTCAATCGCTTCCGCCTCCGTTATGTTGCCACCACCATTCATTTCCTCATTGAAGACTTGGTTAAATCTAAAAGGCCATGTACTGATTTCCCTAACTTTGAATAGATTTGATCTAACTTGTGATCGGTATCACCCAAAAACGTGATGGCATATCCTCGACAACATTCACCCAAGTCGTGGACCAAAGGTCTCCTCTTGCCATTTGAAAGAGGTTGGAAAAGTTGGTGTAAAATAAGGATGAAAGTGACGTAGGTATTAAAAATGTGTGTTTGGATATTTATATTAAAATATTACGTTATTTTGTTTTACCTTTTGTAAATTGTAATTGTCATACTGACAGTTTGAGGAGATTCTCCGAACATCGCTGCCACCCATCATTTCTCAGTAAAAATCAGTGTTCCCCAAATCCAGGGTGGTGTTCCCGGATTTTATAAATTGCAACTGTCATATTGACAGTTTGAGGAGATTCTCCGAACATCGCTGCCACCCATCATTTCTCAGTAAAAATCAATGTTCCCCAAATCCACGGTAGTGTTCCCACCAAGGGCCGGACACCACCAGACCCTACCCAGTCACGACCCCCCCCCCACACACACACACACACATCTAACACTAAGGACCATAAAACCAACTCAAATACGGTTGTAAATGTTGCGTATTACCAAGTGTTTCTCTTTAACAGCTTGAATTGTCTTAAAGATCGGTTAACTCGTATGCGACACACTGATGAACTTGTAAAGACAAGTTCATGACCACTAGCTCAAAAATTAAAGATCGGTTAACTCGTAAGGGACCACCAGGTTTTAATCATGTGTTGAAAAATTAATAGCAACCAAATGCATCAATAACTAAAACCCTTGTCAAAAAGATGTGAAATCCCATTTATTTAAATTAAATTAAATCATTGCAAAAGGTGCCATTTATCTTTCATGACTTGTGATTGTACATACACTTCAATAAACCATAAGCAGAATCTCACTACATGTCTAGAATTTCATGAAAAATACAAGTCTATGTCATCAAAATGATATCCTACTGAATTTCCCCATCCTCACCAACCTCGCCGTCTTCAAGTTCCTCATGACCACCATTTTTACTACGAGAATCTCTCTTGTGTTTCTTATGTTTACTTTCGGTATCAGATTCAGGTGAATATGCATGCTGCACATCAAAATGCAGGATTATAAACAAGTTACTGTAAAGGTGCTTTATATCAAACAATTTTTACACTAAATGTACCTTTCTTGACTTTTTGCGGTCACTGCCATGTCTGCGAGACCTCTTGGAGTCATCCCTTTCATCCTTGTCAGACGCCACATCATCTTGATGACGCTTACGATGTTTTCTGTCTCGTTTTTTGTCCTCTTTGTGTTCCACAACTGTATCTAAATTCTCACTATCTGAATCGTCTTTTTTTGATCGATCTTTATCTTTACTCTTTTCTTTTTCCCTCTCTTCTCTATCTTTCTCTTTCTCTTTTCGTTCTTTCTCCTTTCTCCTCTCTTTTTCCTCCTTTCTGGCCTGTAATGCACCACATAACCAGAAAACATTATTCAAGTAACATTATACAACAGTAAAAAAAACAATAAAAAAGTAGATTAATTAGTTACCTTCTCTTCCTCCCGTTTACGTTCCTTCTCCTTTGCCTTCTCCACTAAACGAGCAACATATTCCTCAAAGGCTTCACGTGCAGCACTCTCATCACCAATAGCTCTGTTCAAAAAAAAAAATATTTTCACATGCAATACAATTTGTAAACATACTTGCCACGATCAAAAAGCCATACCTGAATTCAGAGCTTTCCTCAAAGAGTGGCAGGCAATCATCCCATGAAGAAGATGCGGTTATTTCCTGAGTTTAAATTCAAGCAAAGTGAGAATCTCTCTTGGATAATAATAATCATAATAATAACAATAATAATAATAATAATAATAATATTATTATTATTATTATTATTATCATCATCATCATCATTATTATGTCGTGAACTAACTTTGCATACCTTGATCTCATACAGTAACTCGGTGAAATCTTTCACAAGAGACAGACGTTTCTTTAATTCCTTCTCCTCTTTCTCCTTTGCCCTCTCAACCAAATCTTCAAACACAAGCTGGAAACAAGTAAAACATTAGACCACCCGCAACGGTGTTTGAATAACGGCATTATAAAATAACTTCATAAAGCTAAGATAATGTTAAAAGAGCTATACCTGCAGATTAATATCTGATAAAGATGAGATGATGTCGTCCTCAATAGCAGCCTTCAAATCTTCCAATGTCCATGTTGGTAAAACAGCAACCTGTAAAAACAAAAATAAATATCAGATAAAAGGAATTATATTACGTCAATAATAAAGCAAAAATAACAGATCCTACCTTCTTCGATTTCAGCGAATCTTTCACACGAATTTTATCTTCATGGTACTGTTAAGTAAACCAAAAAAGGAACAGTTAGCCAAAAGTCATCAAATAAAACGATCGTAAAGACATTTGCATGAACATGTTAAACTGTTGATAAATACCTTCTTTTCCAACTCCTCAACTACATCTTCAAACAAATCTCTCGGGGTTGAGCCAGATGTATTTGAAGCAACAGCCTGATAAGCTACCGACTCCTTCACCTGTGAACGATGCATGAAATCAGAACTAGCAAAAACTCATTTATATACTTAACTTAATATGTGTATGTTTACACACCTTTTGACAATAGTCACGCCATTGAGTTTTAGCGGTAAGTGTACCAGAAGTCACATGTTCTTCCAGCATCTTACGGAACTCATCACGATTTTTGCGTTCCACCCGTTTTATATGTTCCTTGAAGAAATAAATAACCAAATTCAATAACAACGACAAATGTTTAATGAAAAAATGAACCTTTCACTATAAGACGTTATTAAAGAGAACCTTTTTAATTTTCCTTTGTTCATCTTCTTCCTTCTCCAAATCACGGATGTATTCCTGGAAAATCTCCAACCGATCGATTTTTTCAAGGCGTGAACATCTTTCGTCATCTTCCAAACGATCCTGAACTTTTCGCCACTGAGTATCCACCTTAATCAAGCCACAAGTTTCCAAAAACTGTCGGTACTCAGATCGGTTTTGCCTCTGCTCTTCTTGAGCTTTTGCTCGCTCCTGAATTAGAAATGAGGAATGAGTGTAAACACATATACGGCAACTACTACTTGACAGTGATCAATCAAACTTACTTTCTTCTGTAGGTCGACAAGGTAGTTTTGGAAAAGATCTTCACGGTCAGAAGGTCGGTCAACAGCCTTGTACCGTTCATCGTCTTCAAATAATGCCATTGCTTTGCTGGATTACAAATATGCATAAGATCGTAAAACGTGTGAATCAAAAGTGAGTACCGAAATATCGTCAATGTCATGTATTGTTTTTATAGACTTACCTCCATCGCATGGATGATGTCAGTTCCTCAGACTCCTGAAAGCAATTACAAGTTAATGTAACATATGAACATACGTATGTGAGTGTGTGCGAAACCATAGATTTCTTGACTTATTATAAAATATTTATTTATTTATTATAACGTATAAGATAACGGCCAACTGGAACTTACTTCCAACATCTTTGTAAACTCTTCTTTTGCTTTTCTCTGCTTCAACCGCCTCTCCTCAGCCTCCACTTTCTTTCTTTGCATCAAATACTATGATAATGTAACACGAAAAATATGATAAAAGTTAAGACAGCTTTTACATACATACATACATACATATACACACACACGACTGCTATAAATCAAAGGAATTACCTCATTGAATGCCTGTTTCCGTTCACCATGTGCTTTTAACGCACCGTATCTTTTGTCATTTATGATCACTCTCATTGCCTGCTCCCAGTTCCAATCAGCCTTAACATTTGACTCCTCCAGTAAAGCTTTAAAAGCCATTTTTGCCTCCTAAAACACAAAGAACGATAAAAACCCAAAAAAAAAAAGAGTACATGAACAGGATTACAGGAAATAGATATATAATAGCGTTTTACCTGCTTACTAGCATATAAAAATTGCTCATCATCCGCAGCTTTCTCATCTACTGGCGTTGTGTTCACTTTTCCGGCAGCTGCCATGCCCTTCTTAGCTTCCTGCAATTCACATCATCAAATTTTGTTTTTTTTTTAATAAAATGCCATTTTCGTCCCTGAGGTTTGGCCAGTTATGCGACTTTCGTCCAAAGATTTGTTTTTCCGCATTTGAATCCAAAAGGTTTGTTGTAATCTTGCCATTTTCATCCGGCTCGTTAACTCCATCCATTTTTCTCCGTTAAGTCAGGGGTATTTCCGCCTTTTTTGCTAACTTAATGGGCAATTTGGTCTTTTTCACTTTATGTAAAAAGACCAAATACCCCTGAAATAGACCGAATTGCCCTTTAAGTTAACAAAAAAGACAAAAATACCCCTGACTTAACAAAGAAAAATGGATGAGTTAACTAGCCAGATGAAAATAGTAAAATTTCAAACCTTTTGGATCCAGATGCAAAAAAACAAACCTTTGGACGAAAGTCGCAAAACTGGCCAAACCTTAGGGACAGAAATGGCATTTTACTCTTCTTTTTTTGTATTGCTAAATCAAATTTAAAAGCTCAATGTTCAGATTCAGCTAAGCATACCTCTGTGTCTTGTACAGAGACTCCATCTATAGATTTTGGAACACCGTGGGAAGACGAATTCTCTGTTTTGCCCCTGAATTTTTAAATTTTTATGATTATAAGACCACATAATCCTAACTGTTATTCTATGAGGGATAAAAAATTAAGGGTTTTTTACATATTTCCACCCCTTAAGCTAGCTTATAACGTATTTCCCCAAACAAAAACAAAAAAAGACAATTACATATTTCCCCTTCATAACCCATATATATTACATATTTCCCCTTTTCATTAAAATTACTATTAGAATGACTATGTTACCCTTAATTAACTATTAAATGAATATTTACATATTTCCCTTTTCCAAAATCATCAATCAATTACATATTTCCCCAATTGTTTTAATATGTAATTGATTAATGATTTTAGAAAAGGGAAATATTTATTCATTTAATAGTTAATTAAGGGTAAAATAGTTATTCTAAGAGTAATTTTAATGAAAAGGGGAAATATGTAATATATATGGGTTAGGAAGGGGAAATATGTAATTGTTTTTTTTTTTTGTTTGGGGAAATACGTAATAAGCCAGCTAAGGAGGGGGAAATATGTGAAAAAAAGGAACTACAATGGAGACGAATGCATGTTGGCACTCGCAGAAACCGTTGAAGATGGCTCAGACGCCACATTAGGGGGAGCATTGCCAGCAGGGATGACAGGTGTAACGGCTACAGGGCTTGAAGACACCTCTTTAACTGAGTTAGCAGAAGCAAGAGCGGAAGCTTGATCGAGTGCAGAGGGTGTTATAGAGGCTGGTGATTGAGTCCCTCTAGAAGCTTCTTTCTCAGCCAGCTCACGAGCCAGCTAAGCGTACAGAAACAAAAAACAAAAGCTTAGAGTTAGAACACTTTCGTTTTGATAGATATTAAAAATTGCATGGTAATAAGTTATGGTTTAAACCTTCAATTCCTCGGGTATCGTCCATTTAGATTGTTTTGTATCTTTGTTGTAATAATATCTGCATAGGGTATGAATTAGATTAAATACAAAAATCATAACAGTTTGAAATTATATAAAGTTAAAAGCATGGTTAGCCGTACTTTTTGCCCTCTGCCGTTGTGAACTCTTTCCAAACAGTAGAAGCATCAGCTCTCTGACACATCACAAATATAATAAACATTAATAACATACCAGATCGTTGCTAATATTTACACATATCCATAAGTTGGCCACATACGCATGTTCAAGTAATAATAAGATTGGGGGAAATCCTCAAGTCACATGAAACAATGGCAGTATTAAATTTAGAAGACATGTTTTGCAAGTAAACTGAGCTTTAACAGAACTACCAAACAGCAAAAAATGCTGATGACAGGCTTACCTCCAAAGGTGTCATCAACTCCAAAGGCTTCTCCCAAGAAGATTGTTTTGTTCTCTTGTTGTAATAATATCTGCAAACATGCAAAACGAATAATTATATTTGCAACTCTGTTGTCAAGGCTCATCCAGGCGCGCACGCCTAGTAATAGTCGGCGTACATATTTAATAGCTGGCGTATATTTTGTATAGTGGTTTGTTATATTTATAGGAATGATTGATAGGCAATCAATAGAGATATCATTGTATCAGTATTTATACTCTCGTATGTAATGAGTAGAAGGCATCTTGAATACCAATTCTTACATGGTATCAGCCTTCCCTCGATCCTCCTCTCCCTAAACCTATTTTCTGCGGCTGTATCTTCTCTGCCGCCACCTTCCGCCCCATCTCCTCTCTCCAATATTTCTTCTCTTTTTCCCGATATCATCCTGTTACTCATAATGGACAGCAAACTTCATCCTGCTATGACAGTGTCCAACGTCAAAAACCTCGTACCCATAACCCTAGAAGCCGACGTTGCTCATTACACCACTTGGGCAGAACTCTTCCAGAATTCTTGCAAAGCATACCAGGTTTATGAACACTTGCAACCCAGAAAGAAAACACCAGCCCCTACCTCCTCTTCTGATGCCAACAAGGCTAAGGACACTTCTCCTTCAGAACCTTCCCCTGATGCTGAAGCCCTCTGGTCTCATCTTGATGCCATTGTCAAACAGTGGATCTACGGTACCATATCCACTGACCTCCTTCACACCATCCTCACCCCAGGTCAAACAGCCTACGATGCCTGGACCACCCTGGCTAATCTCTTTCAAGACAACAAAAACACCAGGTCTGTCTTTCTTCAACAGGAGTTTTCCAACGTCCGTCTCAAGAACTTTCCAAACATGCCGGCCTACTGTCAACAAGTTAAACTTCTGTCAGATCAACTTGCTAGTGTGGGGGTCCCGGTTGACAATCAGAGACTTGTTCTTCAACTTTTAACCGGTCTTACCGAACAGTACGACGGGATTTCCACGATCCTACAGAATAGGGATCCTCTGCCTGACTTTAATGAAGCACGTTCACGTCTCACGATGGAGGAAAGTAAGAAGAAACATCAGGTTGCTCATGCTGCTCATTCCTCCGCCACTGCTCTGGCGGCTGTCACAACCAGCCCTTCACCAACTGACAACAACGCCAATCCTCCTTCTGATCGAAAGCGTGGACGGGGTCGTAGCCGTGGACGTGGCAGGGGACGTGGCCCCAATGGTCGCGGGGGCCGGGGGTACAATGCTCAGCACCCGTACATTGTGTTTCCGCAGGGCTGGGCATCGAATCAGTGGGCTGGCCTTATGAATAATCAGGCCCAACAATGGGCAGCAGCAAACGCGAGTCCACCATGCCCTTACCCATCTATGCCACGGCCCAATACGGGTGCAAGATTGCTTGGCCCAGCGCCGTCTCAGGCCTACACTGCAGGACCAGTTCCAACCGACATCGCGCAGGCCCTTTATACTTTATCTCTCAATCAACCAGACCCGGTCGGCATCATGGACACTGGAGCCACAGGCCACATGGCAAACCAGCAAGGTAACATTTCCCCGTCTGTTTTTAATAATGGCACTCCTAAACATATTATCGTCAGAAATGGCATGACCATTCCCGTTCATGGACAGGGCAACCACACCTTACCACCCCCATTCCCCCACTTAAACTTAATAACGTTCTCTATGCCCCTCAATTAATTAAAAACCTTATTTCTGTGCGTCGTCTTACCATTGATAATCTAATATCTATTGAATTTGACCCATTCGGTCTTCTTGTGAAGGACCTCAAACGACCAAGGCCCCTATCCTATGATGCAATAGCTCGGGTGATCTCTATCCTCTCACCAAACCTCTTCAAAATCTCACCTCCTCACCTTCCACATTTGCTGCTATCACCCAGGAACGGTGGCATCAACGACTTGGGCACCCGGGACGAAATTTATTGCAATCGCTAAAATCTTCTTCTAGCATTGATTATGGAAAACCTAGTTCCACTATTTGTCAACCATGTGTTTTTGGCAAAAGTGTGAAATTACCCTTTCATGATTCCTTGAATAAAACTTCTTTACCTTTTGACATTATTCATAGTGATTTGTGGACATCACCGGTTCTTAGCACCGGTGGGCATCGTTATTATATATTGTTTCTTGATGACTTTACTAACTTTCTATGGACATACCCCATCAGTCACAAGTCACAAGTTTTTGAGATATTCACACGATTTAACAATTACATAAATACCCAATTTGAGCGAAAAATAAAACAGTTTCAGTGCGACAACGGAAAAGAATATGCAAATAATAATTTCCAAAATTTTTGTCACAACAACGGCATGTACTTCCGTTTTTCCTGCCCTCACACCTCCTCCCAAAACGGAAAAGCAGAACGCAAAATCCGCACTATCAACAACATGCTACGCACTCTTCTCGCTCAATCCTCTCTCCCAACAAACTTCTGGCATCACGCGCTTGAAGTTGCCACCTATCTTCTTAATATTCTTCCAAGTAAAAACCACAAATTTCTCTCACCCACTTCCCTTCTTTATAATTGCCAACCCACCTACGAACACCTACGCATTTTTGGCTGCTTGTGTTATCCCATCCTCCCCTCCAACACAATTAATAAATTAGCTAATCGATCCCAACCTTGTGTGTTTCTTGGTTACCCTACTAACCACCGAGGCTACAAGTGCCTCGACCTTCACACGCACAAAATCTTCTTTACCCGCAATGTTCATTTCGAGGAATCCATTTTTCCATATTCCATCAGTTCCCCCACCCCACCCCACCCCTTCCCATTCATATGACTTCCTTTCTTCTCCCTTACACCCACTTCTATGGTCTCATGTCTCCCAACCAGACACTCAATCCTCTGTCTTAGCCCAGCCCAGTTCTCCCCAGCTCTCGGCCCATCACCAGTCCGCTACACAAACCGCCGCCCAGCCCACTCCCCCTCCCAACACAGCCCAAACCCCATCAGACCTCACGCTCTCAACCCAACCCAATAACCTCGAAACTGTTTCCCAAACAACCCCCCCTTCTCCCTCTCAACCCAACTCCCCTCCCCTCATTCACACATACACCCGCAGACAGCCTGGTACCACTCAACCTAGGTCTGTCTTCTTCCCAGGTCATTCCCCAACTGTCCCTCCACCCCGACCGTCGCAACCTCCCACCCGTACCATGGGCACACGCGCTATTGATGGCATCTCTAAACAAATTAGGCCGAACCTTAACCTTCACACTTCCACCATTGCTCCTATTCCCAAAAACCCACCGGTTGCTCTGTCCTCACCCGAATGGTACAATGCTATGAATGACGAATTTCGTGCCCTTATTAAAAATGAGACCTGGGAACTTGTTCCTAGAACCTCAGATATGAATATTATTCACAGCACGTGGCTTTTTAAGCATAAGTTCAAATCTGATGGAAGTCTTGAACGTTATAAGGCTCGCTTGGTATGTGACGGTAGAAAACAGCAGGTTGGCATTGACTGTGGGGAAACGTTTAGTCCGGTGGTCAAATCCGCCACCATTCGCTTGGTGTTATCTTTAGCTCTTTCTCAGTCATGGAAGATTCATCAACTTGACGTCACTAACGCTTTTCTTCATGGGAATTCGGCTGAAACAGTATACATATATCAGCCCATGGGGTTCCGACATTGAGATTATCCGGATCATGTGTGTCGTTTCAAGAAATCCCTGTATGGCCTGAAACAAGCCCCGCGTGCGTGGTATCAACGTTTCACAGATTTTGTTCTAACGCTAGGCTTCGTTCAGAGCAAGTCCGACAACTCACTTTTCATAT
Source organism: Helianthus annuus (assembly GCF_002127325.2). NCBI lineage: Eukaryota > Viridiplantae > Streptophyta > Magnoliopsida > Asterales > Asteraceae > Helianthus > Helianthus annuus. The sequence goes on from NC_035442.2 coordinate 81,021,470, forward strand.
ATCATCAGGGATCCCACATCGCCTATTTATTGATCTATGTGGATGACATAATCCTCACCACCTCGTCGGATGATCTTCGTAAGCGCCTAATGTCTTCTCTTGCCGGCGAATTTGCGGTGAAAGATTTGGGACCCTTGACATGTTTTCTAGGTATTTCAGTTACTCGCAGCGGGGATCAAATGTTCTTATCCCAGCATGCTTATGCTAAAGATATTCTGCATCAGGCTGCCATGGATTCTTGCAAACCTGTTCCCACTCCCGTCGACACTCAATCTAAACTAAGTAGCTCCTCCGGTCCTATGTTTGATGACCCGTCTACCTACAGAAGCCTCGCGGGAGCACTACAATATCTTACTTTCACACGTCCAGACATTACATACGCGGTTCAACAGATTTGCATGCATAAGCATTCCCCCCGGGTTGATCATTCAAGGCACTTCTGACTTTGGTGTCCTTCTAGGACCCACGCCTCAGTTATCCTTGCGTGCTTACACCGATGCCGATTGGGCTGGATGTCCCGACACTCGCCGCTCAACCTCTGGCTACTGTGTTCATCTCGGAGACAATCTTATCTCCTGGTCCTCTAAACGGCAATCTACCATCTCTCGCTCCAGTGTAGAAGTGCAGAAGCTGAATATCGCGGGGTCGCCAATGTTGTTGCCGAAATTTGTTGGCTTCGAAACCTGCTACTTGAGCTGCACCGTCCTCTCTCACATGCAACGTTAAACTAATGCGACAATGTCAGTGCCATTTACTTATCTGGCAATCCAGTTCATCATCAGCGTACCAAACACATTGAACTGGACATTCACTTTGTTCGGGAACATGTTCAGCGTGGCAATGTTCAGATTCTCCATATGCCATCTCGTTACCAGATTACCGATATCTTCACCAAAGGTCTCCCACGGATTCTATTTGAAGACTTTCGTTCCAGTCTCGGCATCCGCTATCCTCCCGCTTCGACTGCGGGGGTGTAATAGCTGGCGTACATATTTAATAGCCGGCGTATATTTTGTATAGTGATTTGTTCTATTTATAAGAATGATTGGTAGGCAATCAATAGAGATATCATTGTATCAGTATTTATACTCTCGTATGTAATGAGTAGAAGGCATCTTGAATACCAATTCTTACACCTAGGCCCACTTTTCAGGCCCAGCGCAGCCTTCTTGCTTCGCTTCAAAGACCCCACTTTCAGGCCCTCAGACACAGTTTTCAAACAATTACAACAACCCTAAACAATCCTGCAAACCTAAACCAACCTAAACCAGCTGTAAAGAAGCCTAAAACATGCCTAATACACCTAAAAATTGGATTTTATTAATATACATGCCAATACGCCTCGCCTAAAAAAGCCCTCGCTTTTTAAGCGCCTTGCATTGAGGCCCAAAACTCGCCCTTCGCGCCTTGCGCCTTCGACAACTATCATTTGCAATGATACTAATAGTCGCACATACAATAAAGATCAGTTGTTAATTGCGAATAGCACGAAATAGCGATAAGGTGCCTATATGCTACATAGTGAATAGCGATAAATAGCGGGCACTGTTTTATAAATAGCAATACACTAGAAAAAAAAAATTATTTGCATACTATATAAGAATACCCTGGTATAACCAGCTATTTTGTAGCTATGTCTAATCACTATCAGCTCTATTTAACAAAAAAAAAAACTCAAATCCCGCTAATTATGGCTAGTTGGCTACATACCCTGTAGAGACCTTCGACTTATACGCTATGCTATTCGCTATAGCGACCATAGCGACCGCTATTGACAACTATGATAAAGATAAACATAAAAAGGTTACCTTCTTCCATCAGCAGCTGTATACTCTTGCCAATCAGCTGATGCCTCTTGACTAGCATCGACGGCACTTGATGCCTGCTACATGAACAAACAAAAGTATTTATCCTCAGATGACTACTTAAAAATTACAAAAAAATATCAAATTTTTAACTTATCATACTATATGTTGATACATGTTAACTTCAGTTCTAACGTATAATTTAATGAAAGATATTAAAAATTAATTTAAAACATTATAATATTAACAAACTAAAAGTTCAAGAAACTACAAATTACAATTATGTACACATCTTTTTAGTTAATCTGGAAGAAAAAAATACTTGAAAAATGAAGTGCCATAAAATATTGAGGCTTTCATATAATTTTCTCAGTAGTACACAGACAATCAAATAAACTACGAAACCAGAAAAAAGAATAATAAAGATATATACCTGATTTGGGGGAGTGGCGGTTGAAGGCTGCTGTCCAGTTTGTGGCACCGATGAAACAGTCGGTGGACCTTGATTTGCAGAAGACATCCAAGGTTGTCCTCCACTAGAAACAACAGGTGCGTGCATCTGTGAGACAGCATGAAACTGAGAAGACACATTTGTTGGTTGCCCGAATGACGGTGCATTGAACTGAGACACGTAAACAATTATATAGATTCCAAATGGCAACTACTTAAACACATAAACCGGTAAAAAATAGGGTCTTACTGTATACGAAGATGAAAGAGGTACTCCAGGGTTCTGGTTCTGGAACTGTGGTGGCTGCTGCATATATGGCATCGGCATCGGTTGTGATGATGGAGAGGGGTGCCCACCCGGCCTCTGCTGCAACAGTTGAGAATACTGTGGTAACGGAGTTTGACCCACTGGACGATATTGCGGAGCGGCTGAACCTGGCTGCATAAATGGTTGACCCTGTTGTGGTGTAACCGTAGCCCCCCGGAACTGCAACAGCATATAACAAATTTACTATCCAATAGTTTGTATGAAATGGTATATAGATAAGAATTACTAAACCAACCAAGAAAGAAGAAACATACTTGCATCGAGTAGTTTGTTCCAAAACTTTGAGAACCAATGGATCCAATTGCAGGTGGCCGAAGAGACTAAGAGTAAAAAAGTTTTGTTTTAGCTTTTAATAAGAGACACAAAAGCAATATTTTTGTTCACCCTCACAAGGAACTAAATACTTTATAAAATACCTATTTATTTGATGTTTCCAATCGAAAGCGCCTGGATAGCTTGTAACCCTAAAAGGGGTATACTAAGTAACTACCCTGACAATACTACTTACTCATAAGCCAAACCCTATGTTGTTAGATGAATGAATTTCTATTCTACTAATAATTATCAACATACACAAGTGAGCACTTAAAATTCAATCTCTTCCAATTGATAAAACCTAACTTCATGTATGCGCATAAAACCCCCAAGAATCACAATCCAAAGCTAGATAAAACTGACAGATACATATAACGATTTAGGGTTTAATCAAATACCTGTGAAGCGGGATTCTGAGGGTTATTATCCATTGTAGGACATAAGAGAGAAACAACAAATGGATCTAATAAACCCTAATTCGCCGTTATAACTCAACGTACAATTAGCCGTTGCTGGTGCCGAAGAAATTCTTCTTGTTAATATGATTGGGAAATTGAACAAAACTGAAGGAAGAATGGTTATGTTAAACTTTAGGGTTTACTGCTTTCGGTTTGGCAGCGCTTAGTAAAAATCGTTAGTGAGGTACCAACAAATTACCTCCTCAGGTTAGGGTCATTGGCATATCTACCCCTTAAGGAAATAATTGCAATTTTACCCCTCAATGTTCACTGTTATGTCGCACAATTACCCCCGGCGTCAAAGTCAATAACAGATCTGTTAACTCTTAGTTGAAATGACTATATTACCCTTCCATTTTACCCCCCAACATTCCTGTTAAGTCGCACAATTACCCCCCATTGGTAAATTACTAATTTGTCCTTTGTTATTACCCCCTGTACTTTGAGTTAAGATACAACATTACCCCCTGCAACTTACAAAACCCTTCCCGACAAAATCAAAAAACTGAGCTATGATTCTATAATCAAAAATCTTAACCTGTTCTATGATCTGAAACCTAATTCTGAATCAATTCACACGTAATCTGATTTTGATTATGCACTAACAATTTCATTCAATGTATCTGATCAAAAATCAAGCATACCTGCTGCAATCAAGCATACCTGCTGCATTGTGTTTTATACTCAAGCATACCTGTTGCATACCAGCTTACCTGCTGCAATGTGTTTTATACTCAAGCATACATGTTGCAATGTGTTCTATACTCAAGCATAACTGCTGCAATCTGACCAACAATGTATCAAACGACTGATTAACCACACATAGAATTTGTGGTGACTATTAACCACACTAGAATTTGTTGCATAACTGCTGCAATCTAACTAACAATGTATCAAACCACTGATTAACCACACATAGAATCTATGGTGACTATTAACCACACTAGAATCTGTTGCATAACTGCTGCAATCTGACTAACAATGTATCAAACCACTGATTAACCACACATAGAATCTGTGGTGACTATTAACAACACTAGAATCTGTTGCATAACTGCTGCAATCTGACCAACAATGTATTAAACCACTGATTAACCACACATAGAATCTGTGGTGACTATTAACCACACTAGAATCTGTTGCATAACTGCTGCAATCTGACCAACAATGTATCAAACCACTGATACATTGTTATGACTACTAACAATGTATCAAACCACTGATTAAGCACACATAGAATCTGTGGTGACTATTAACCACACTAGAATCTGTTATGACTACTAACAATGTATCAAACCACTGATTAAGCAAACCACTGCTGCACATTTTGACTATTAACCACACTAGAATATGTGGTGACTATTAATCACACTAGAATCTGTTATGATTACTAACAATGTATCAAACCACTGATTAAGCAAACCACTGCTGCACAAAATGTATATCCTAATCAAACATCAAACATTCACAACTGCACATTTTGATCATGTAAGATCATGTAACTGTCATAACTAGGCACATTTTGATCAAAACATCAAACATCCCAACTAAGCATGTAACTGTCATCAACTATGTTCAGTAACTGCACATATAACTATCATCAACTATGATCATGTAACTGTAAACATTGGTCATAACTAGGTACATTATATTAAATCAAAAAGATCCTAATATATATACAATTAGATCAGTATTAAACCAAAAGATCCTAATATATTTAACCAAAAGATCCTAATATATTTAACCAAAAGATCCTAATATATAAAACATCAACTACACAACCATTTCCTGCTGCGGGGAAAACTGGAAGTGCAGGAAAGGGCGGCCCCGCATTTTCAACACCACGGACACCACAATCGATCGGAGTGACCACCGAATCCTCATGTCCACTGCAAACACAAAAAGATCGATGTTTCAATAACCCCCTGTTTTTTACTTGTTCAGAAAGATCGATGTTTATACCTGAAATCAGAGACAACAGGGAGGATTGGTGGTTGTCGCCGGCAGCCAGGTGCATCGGCGGAGCTGGAGTGGACGCCGTTGTGGTTGCTGGAAGTGGAGGTGGAAGCATGGGGTTCTGCGATTCACTCATTGTGGAGTGGAAGCCGGTGGGTGTTGATGTTGTGGTCGCCGGAGCTGGAGTGGAAGCCGGTGGGTGTTGACGTTGTGGTCGCCGGAGCAATGGAGGTGGAGGTGGAGCTGGATCGTTGGTGGGTGAAGAAGAAGAAGAAGTACAGTGAGTGAAGCTTAGGGGGTAAGAATGATGGTGGAAGAGAAGTACAGGGGGATTATAAAGATCCAAATGGTGAAATTACCTTTATGCCCTTTGACCGTTTAAAGATAACATTAACTTTGACGCCGGGGGTAATTGTGTGACATAACAGTGAACAGTGGGGGGTAAAATTGCAATTATTTCCTTAGGGGGGGTAGACATGCCAATGACCCCTAACCTTAGGGGGTAAAATTGCAGTTTACTCTAAAAAATAATTAGTATTTGGGGATTGTAGTAGGTCTGAGGTACTGAACCGTCGCTGGTGGCTTAACGAAGAAGAGAAGTTTGGTTTAGTGTGCAAGGTTGACGCGATTTGTTCATTGTTTGCAAATCTGTCCTTACCTTTCTCTCTAAATCGATCCTCGATTCTTCCATTCGCCTTCCGGGACTCGGTTTTTTCATCATTCCGACTGTTATCTTTTCGTGGCCATTTTCAATAACTGTGTATCCCCGGATTCTTGATTGGTTAGTAGGTCTGATATTGATTGCGGCTATTTATATAGTTCAGCTAGAGCGATTCGAATTCTATTAACCTCTTATAGTTTCTGGGTTTATTACTGGGGAACTGGAGATGGCTGTTGTACATGTGGAGAGAGAGGAGGGTGAGATTGAAGAGAAATACGAGAACGATATCGGCGGAGAAGGAGAAGATGGTGAAGTCCACAAGGAGAATGCTATAACTTTCTATGTGTCAAACATCCACCCTCATATCTTCGATGGTGAGTTATGGACGGAATGTAAGAACTACGGTCACATTGTTGATGCATACATCGCGAGGAAACTAGATAAGAGGGGAACCAGTTCGGCTTCCTTAGGTTTGTCAAGGTCAAGGATGCAGATAAGATTATAAAGGCCCTGAATCAGATGAGTTTTTATGGATGGAAATTAAGAGCTAATGTGGCGAGGTTCGTAAAGATAGTCAAAAAATCAGGAAGGAACCAGAACAAAACTTGGGTTAGGAAACCAGAGAGTTACGTCCAGAACAAAACAAGCATAGGGGAAACAAATAACAAATTTGTGAGACAGGGATTATCATGGGCGGAAGTCGCAATGGGTAAGAAAATTGTGAAGGAGGATGAGAATGACTTAATTTTTGCAAATGAATCTAAACCATACAAAAATTGGAGGGGAAAATCAGTTATTGTGGAGTTGAAAAACATTGAAGCACTCAGAGACGTTAGTAACATGAAGAGAAAACTAGGGCTTAGGGATGCACAGGTAAGATACGTTGGAGGAATGAGGATAATAATAATATTTGACACAGATGAAATGATGAAGGAGATGATGAGAAATAAGGAGGAATTATGGAATGCATGGTTTAGTAGCGTGGAAGTATGGAACGGTGAAGACATACCTTTCGAAAGAATTGCATGGCTAAGAATAAGGGGTGTACCGTTACAGTTATGGATAGACGCCGTTTTTGATTGCATAGGGGAAAAATTCGGAAAAGTAATTAAGAAGTCCGAGGCGGATGATAAGATTTATGTTTTAACGAAGATATGGTCGGAGTCATTGTAAAGGACGGTACCATGATCAACGAAAAAATCACTATTAGGTGGAAACAAATGATGTACGGTGTCTGGGTAACGGAGGTCCTTCAGTTCTGGGTATCGGAATTCGTCAATGAAATGGATAATGGGAAAATCAGAATACGGCCCAGGCGAACTCGGGTCTGACGATCAACTCAGAGGAAAAAATACAGTCGGAGAAAATCCAGCCGGAGAACATGGAAATAGAAGAGCCGTTCGAAGTTGAACAGGTTCCGATACCGGAAAAAGAAGGGTTGGGAAATGAAACTGTGGACGAAGAAAGGACAAATGTGGCGCACGAGCAGTTAGGACTTGATGGTGATGGGTACGAGGTAAATTCAATAATGGACCCACCAACTGCAGAAGCTGTGGAGTCAAATGTTGGGAACGAGCAGACATCAAAGTGTGGGTCCCCATTATTAGGTAGCAAAGGAATAAACAATGAAAACTCAATTGGGCCCGTGGGTGGAACAACCCAAAAGAAAAAGAGTCAACCTAGCTGAAGCCTGATCCAACTGTTTAAAGGCCCAACCAGTTGTGGGTAAAGGCAGAATACCAGATCTAAATATGACATAATCCGATGATTCGAGAGCTAGACCCAAAAAAGAAAATTGTGCTCAAAAGGGGGGAAATAAAAAAAGAGGAGAAACTGGGTTAGGATCAGGCTGACGGAGGAAGATCTCAATAATCACGAGTATGATGGCGATTGCTTGGATTGAGGGCTGAATTCGGAGTGGGAGGAAGAGGGAGATACAGACACAAGTAGGGATGGTAATCAAACCCGAACCCGCAGGGTAAACCCGAAACCCGGCACATTTGGGACGGGTTTGGGGTCGGTTAATCGGGTTTGGGACGGGTTTTGGAATAGTTTTTATTTTTTTCGCGGGTTTGGGACGGGTTTGGGATTTAGTGATATACCCGTTTACCCGACCCAATTACCCGATAAAGTGTACCCGTTTACCCGATTGTATACCTAATATAATTTCTTTTATATTATTAAATATGTATATATATGATACATCCATTTTTTACACATATAGGTATTTTATTCCGTATACATTGTAGTTATTTGATATATATTTTTATAATGACAATACAAAATATAATCGGTTAATTGTTACCCGATAGATACCCAATGGGTTTTGAGATGAGTACACCCAATGAGTAATCTCTTTAAATTAACGGGTTTACCCGAAACCCCAATTTACCCGCTAGAAACCCGACAGGTTTTAGGACGGGTTTGGGACAAGCTTATCTAACCGGGTTTGGGTTTGGGATTACCTAAACTCGTCCCAAACCCGACCCATTGTGTCACACCCCCAAAATCCACCTGCGGAGCATCACCGCTTGGGAGCGTGACTGACCAGGATCAAGCCACCAATCATATTGAACATGTAGTTAATATATAAAAGTAAATGCCATTCAACCACCAATATGAAAGGTGTTCCAAAACATAAGTATGTCATCACTGTTTAGCGGAAGCGTATAAATAAAACCCAACATAAATGAGTATGAAATGTCATAAGTGTTTAAAGTAACATTCACGATCCAAGCCCACAACGACCAGCTCCTCCCTGTGCAAGCTCCATGTATCTAACGACCTGCAAGGCATGTAACAGAGGATCAACAACTAGTTGAGCGAGTTCACAGAAAGTAAATGCGTAATAGTAAGTTCGTTTGTAACATGTGGCTCTACTGGGCCGATAGTACGTTCTACTGGTAGGGGCTTCCCATGTTATATATCCACTAGACTATTCGTAACCATAAGTGTTCTACATATCCCAAGAACAGTAATACGCACAAGTTTACGTAGGTTTTACGTAAGTATCCTTCACAACCGAGGATAGGGGTACGCGGGGGTTTACGTAGGTTTTACGTAAGTGCCTGACACAACCGAGGCAGTAGTAAGTATAAGTTCACGTAGGTTTTACGTGAGTATCCTTCACAACCGAGGATAGCGAGTAGCATAAGTATACGTAGGTTTTACGTACGTGTCCTGACAACCGAGGATGATGGTATGGTAGTCTAGTAACAGTGTATGTATGTATGAATCTATTCAACCTTATTCCTTCAATCCCATTCCCAAACCCTGGGAATCCCATGCCTTAGTAAGGGCGTGAACTCACCTTGGTTTGCTCGGTATGCTAAGTATGTGCTCACAGTTAACCAATCACGTCCTATGGTACGTAAGTGTATAAGTCAGTTTGCATTCATGAGGTTCACATAATAGCACAATCAATGATTACCAGGTAGTACATATCACGAAATCAACATCGTACAAATCATGCAAAGCATCTAACAACAGTTAATAAATCCAGCTAACATTAACAGAATTAAACCAGGTTACAGAGCAGGTTACCCACTCGGCGAAACACCCCTGTTTCGCCGTGAATCCCTTTCGACGAAACACCTTCTGTTTCGTCGTGACATCCCTTGGCGGAACACTCTTGATTCGTCAAGTTTGTTTCGTCAAGAACGATCTCGGCGAATGTCACACCCCCAAAAATCCACACGCGGAGTATCACCGCTTGGGAGCGTGACTGACCAGGATCAAGCCACCAATCATATTGAACATGTAATTAATATTAAATAAAATAAATGTAAACCATCCATTCAATACGATAGGTGTTCAAAACATAACCATAGTTTCAAAGTGTAGCGGAAGCATAGTAAATAAACCAACAATAGTTAATAGTTTTAAATGTCATAGTAGTTCAACGTAGAAACCACGATCCTTGCCCACAACGACCCGCTTCTCCAGTGCAAGCTCCAAGTACCTAACGATCTGCAAGGCATGTAACAGAATGATCAACAAACTAGTTGAGCGAGTTCACAGTAAGTAAATGCGTAACAGTAAGTAACGGGTGGCTCTACAGGGCCAATAGTAAGTTATACAGGTGGGGGCTTCCCATGTTATGTGACCACTAGACTATTCGTATTATCCCTGTTCTTCGTCCGAGAACAGTAGCGCGTATGGGGTGTGCGTAGGTTTTACGCACGTATCCTTCATAACCGAGGATAGAAGTAAGTAATGCGTACACGTAGGTTTTACGTGCGTGCCTGACATCCGAGGCAGTAATTGGCATGTGACCACGTAGGTGTTATCCCAACCTACGGAACCGTCCTGACATCCGAGGACCATGATAGGTGATAGTCTAGGAAAAGCATATATACGTTCTTAGTCAATGATAACCTTTAACCCATTCCCACGACCCGGGAATCCCATGCCTTAGTAGGAGTGTGAACTCACCTTGGTTTGCTCGGTATGCTAGGTTATGCACTCACAAGTAATTAATCACGTCCTATTGTATGCACGTATAACAAATCAGTTCATGTTCGCAATGATACGCATGCAATCTAATGTCACATAGCGCTTGATAGCCAATATCATGCATCAATCATGTATCACATAACAGTCAGTTTGCATATCGGCACAACACGTATCATTTCACATTTAATCATCAGCTAGTGTACACGAATACAAATGTTAACATTCATCACCAAGCATGGCATGCCAAATAAATCAAGCATACATTCCATCATTCAAAGTATGTTTATAACCCCCCATTATCTTTCGACCCAACTGTTATCTTTCGACACAACAGTTATCTTTCGACATATTAGTTATCACAGTTATCTTTCGGACCAATTGTTATGTTTCGAACCAAATGTCAATGCTATCCTTCGGTCAACACTACTATGGTTAGGTCAATGCTATCCTTCGGTCAACACTACTATGGTTCGAAGGACAAGTATCTTTCGGTCACAACAACTATGTTTCGACTAACAAGTATCTTTCGATAAATATCAGTTACGTTTACTCCAAGTTTCCAAGTTTATTCGTGATTATCAATTAACACAAATTCAAGTATTTGGTTACCTCAGAATCGATCAAACAGGGAGTTTCATATTAAACCTCATGAACCCTAATTTAACCACATGAACAATAATAACACTTAATCATATTATGTTCCGATTCCATGAACAATTCCGAATTGCATAATATCACAGCCGATCCACAAAACATTATCATTAAACATCATCACAACAGATCCGATTAACATACACATCCGATTAACATACACATCCGATTAACATCCATATCCGATTAACATACATATCCGATTAACATCCATATCCGATTAACATACATATCCGGTTAACATACAAACAACATATTGCAAGACAATTGATAAATCATGAAATCATATACACTCAAAGCATCATCTATTAACATAAACAACATCACACACTAACCGGAAAATCTGGATTACGGAACGAGATCTTCGAACAGAGAATGGGTCTGCTATGCCGTCACACACACAATGGAACTAGGGTTTGAAATAACTGTCGACTTACATGCATTCACGTATATAAAACGTATCACAGGAATGGGCCAAGCCCATTAGAAAGACTGGGCCGAAAGATGTCGAAGGATCCTATCTTTGTTCGAAGGATAGAGTCCTTGGTCGAAGGATATGTTTCGTGATCCTTCGAACCGAAAGTTGATCCTTCGAATCGAAGGTTATCTTTCGTGATCCTTCGATCTGTAAGTCATGTTTCGTGATCTAGACTAAGCGTTTTAATAATAATTCTAATATTATTTTCTACCACAGCAAGTAATCACATATAGGCAAAACGACAATACGTTTCATTAAAACACAACGCGTACAATTTCAAGTCCACAATCCAAACAACTAAACAGTCAAAGTCAACGCGCATCTAATGCGAAAGTGAAAGTCAGAAACTCGAGTTGTCACATTATCCCCAACTTAAAAGAAATTTCGTCCCGAAATTTGGTACGCACTCACTGAGGAAGCTGGGTAAGTTACATCGTTCACTGGTTTTCCTGGGGTGTCACATCATCCCCCCGTTGATTTGGAATTTCGTCCCGAAATTCAGTAGTAGTAGCTTCAGCCTCAGAAGTGGATGCATTGGTTTCGAATAGCTGGGGGTACTTTTCTTTCATCTGGTCTTCGCGTTCCCAGGTATACTCTGGGCCACGCTGGGAGTTCCAACGAACTCGAACAAGAGGGATTCTCTTGTGTTTGAGGACCTTAACATCCCGATCCGTGATTTCAACTGGTTCCTCGACGAACTGCAACCGCTCGTCGATAGTGAGTTCCTTAAAAGGAACTATAAGGGTCTCATCTGATAGGCATTTCTTCAGATTCGACACGTGAAATACATTGTGAACTCCACCGAGTTCAGCTGGTAGGTTTAATCTGTAGGCTACTTTGCCAATCTTTTCTAAGATTTCGAATGGTCCGACGTACCGCGGATTCAGTTTGCCTCGTTTACCAAATCGAACCACACCCTTCCAGGGTGAAACTTTCAATAAAACCCGGTCCCCGACCTCAAATTCCAATGGCTTTCTACGCTTGTCCGCGTAGGCTTTCTGACGGTCGCGTGCTGCCGCCATGCGTTGTCGTATCTGCGCAATCTTTTCTGTGGCGTCCACTACAATCTCTGGACCCGTAATTTGACTATCCCCCACCTCTGCCCAACAGAGAGGTGACCGGCATTTACGTCCGTACAATGCCTCGAATGGAGCGGCTTGAATGCTGGTATGGTAACTGTTATTGTATGAAAACTCCACTAAAGGGAGGTGCTTTTCCCAGCCGTTGCCGAAATCGATGACACACGCTCGAAGCATGTCTTCTAGAGTTTGGATAGTTCGCTCAGACTGCCCATCCGTCTGAGGATGATATGCTGTGCTCATGTCTAAACGTGAGCCGAAGGATTTGTGCATCGCTTGCCAAAGCTCTGACGTGAATCGTGCATCGCGATCCGAAATAATAGAGGTGGGCACTCCGTGCCTCGAAACAACTTCTTTAAGATAGACGTCTGCGAGAGTGGAGAACTTGTCCGTTTCCTTGATCGGCAGGAAGTGTGCAGACTTGGTGAGTCGATCAACTATGACCCATATTGTATCGTTCCCACGCTGAGATCTAGGTAGACCTGTAACAAAATCCATGGAAATTTCTTCCCATTTCCATTGCGGTATCTTAGGCTGCTGAAGTAGACCAGCTGGTTTCTGATATTCAACCTTGACTCTCGCACAGGTTAAGCATTTTCCAACGTACGTAGCGATGTGAGCCTTCATACTAGGCCACCAATAAGTAGTGCTGATGTCGTGGTACATTTTATCCGACCCTGGATGTACCGAATAGCGAGACTTGTGAGCTTCATCCATTACAAGTTCGCGTAAACCGCCATAAAGTGGGACCCAAATACGCCCCGTTACATAGTAGGCGCCGTCTTCCTTTTGTTCCATGCGTTGCCTTGAGCCGCGTAAGGCTTCAGCTTTGACGTTTTCGGGTTTCAGTGCTTCTAACTGAGCAGCTCGTATCTGTGCAGGAAGACTGGACTGAATAGTAAGCTGTAGCGCTCGCACGCGCTTAGGTAGAGTGTCTTTCCGACTGAGGGCATCAGCCACAACATTGGCCTTGCCTGGATGATACTTGATGGCGCATTCATAGTCGTTTAGAAGTTCAACCCATCTCCGTTGACGCATATTCAAATCCTTTTGCTTAAGAATATGCTCGAGACTCCTGTGATCGGTGTAAATCGTGCACTTGGTACCGTACAGGTAATGTCGCCATATCTTAAGCGCGAAAACAACAGCTCCCAGCTCTAAATCGTGCGTCGTGTAGTTCCGTTCATGAACCTTGAGTTGCCGCGAAGCGTAGGCAATAACTTTATCCCGCTGCATCAATACACAACCAAGCCCCTGTATCGATGCGTCACAATAAACCACGAAGTCATCCGTGCCCTCTGGCAATGAGAGAATAGGTGCGCTGCAAAGCCTATCCTTTAAGTACTGAAAAGCGGTCTCTTGCGTATTACCCCATCTGTAAACGACACCTTTCTGTGTTAGCATAGTAAGTGGTTGCGCGATCTTTGAGAAGTCTTTAATAAATCGCCTGTAGTAACCCGCCAAACCCAAGAATTGGCGTATTTCTGTCGGTGTACGTGGTGCTGGCCAGTTTCTGATCGAATCAACCTTGGATGGATCGACATGAATCCCATCCTTGTTCACCACATGGCCTAAGAAGTGGACTTCACGAAGCCAGAAGTCGCATTTTGAAAACTTTGCGTACAGTTGCTCCTTTCGAAGAAGTTCCAAGATAAGACGTAGGTGTCGCTCGTGCTCTTCCTGACTCTTGGAGTAAATCAGGATGTCGTCGATGAAAACAATGACGAACTTGTCGAGATAAGGTTTGCACACCCTGTTCATAAGATCCATGAAGACTGCAGGCGCGTTCGTAAGCCCGAATGGCATGACAAGAAACTCGTAATGACCGTAGCGAGTTCTGAAAGCGGTTTTGGAGACGTCCTCATCCCGGACTCTCAGCTGATGATACCCTGACCTTAAATCAATCTTGGAATAGTAACACGACCCTTGCAACTGGTCGAATAGGTCATCTATGCGCGGAAGAGGATAACGGTTCTTCACCGTCACCTTATTGAGTTCGCGGTAGTCGATGCACATCCTGAACGTACCGTCTTTCTTCTTCACAAATAACACTGGAGCTCCCCAAGGCGAAGAGCTTGGACGAATAAAGCCCTTTTCCAAGAGCTCTTGTAGCTGCTTCGACAGTTCTTCCAGTTCGGTTGGAGCTAAACGATACGGTGCGCGGGCTATTGGTGCTGCTCCAGGAGCTAACTCAATCTGAAACTCGACTTGACGATGAGGAGGTAAACCAGGTAAATCTTCAGGAAACACTTGAGGAAAATCACGCACAACTGGTATATCCTCCAGCTTCTTTTCCTTTGCTGATGCGTCAGTGACAAGTGCCAGAATGGCAGTATGTCCCTTTCGTAAACATTTCTGCGCCTTTAAGAAAGAGATGATGCCAACCACAGCACCACTCTTGTCACCTTGTACTTCGAGAGGTTCTTGACTGGAGCGAGGAATACGAATAACTTTTTCTTTGCATAAGATCTCCGCGTGATGTTGGGATAACCAATCCATACCGATGACGACGTCGAAACTACCCAAAACTATGGGTATGAGATCAATCGAGAAAGTCTGACCCGCTAGAACAATACTACAACCCTTGACTACCTGTGCGGCTTCTACACTTTTACCATTGGCTAGTTCTACGACGTGTTTGGTGTCTAGGGGTGTTGGTGTACGTTTTAATAATTTACTCATTTTCAATGACATATAGCTTGTATCAGCACCCGAATCAAATAAGACAGTAACATAAATATCGTCGAGAAGAAACTTACCCATAACCACATTGGGGTCATTCACTGCGTCACCCCGACCTAGCACAAAAGCACGACCCCGAGCTTCGTTGCCATTGTTGTTGTTGTTTCCCCCGTTATTGTTGTTATTGTTCCCGTTGCCCTGATTGTTGTTGTTGTTCTGGTTCCTGTTTAGCTGAGGGCAGTGTCTCTTGATGTGACCTTCAGCACCACAATTATAGCACCCCTTGTTGCCCTGTTGCTGATTCTGCTGTGCCGGTGGCTGCTGCTGATCCTGATTCGCAGGACGAGGGCTTCTACAGTCTTTGGCCTCGTGACCCATCTTGAGGCATCTTTGACAACGGCCCTTGCTACACTGGCCGTTGTGGTGCCTGTTGCAGTTGTTACACTTTGGAAGGTTTCCTCGGTATCCACCCTGCCTGTGGCTACCTGACGACTGCTGGTTAGGGCTTTGATAGTTGCCAGTCTTTCGCTGCTGATTCTGGGACTGAACCGAAATTGATGCTTTGCTTGAATCCCCCTCCCATTTCCTCTTGTTGTCACTGAGGGTAACGGGAGTAGCTGAAGGAGTGACTGTAGCAGTAGCGCTGACGCGCTTAGGCAGTTTATTCTGATCCACTGCCTGATCGGTGATGCGATGAGCGAGACGCTGGATTTCCTGGATGTTGTTGAGGTTAGCCGAGGTAACGTGGCTCTGTATTTCTGGTGCCAAACCTTTGAGATACAACTCAATACGCTTGTATGGAGGGTCCACCATAGTTGGACATAACACAGCCAACTCATTTGATCTCTTGGTGTAAGCTTCGATTTCCGAACCAACCATTTTCAAGTTATACAACTCGTCCTCCAACTTGTGAATGTCTTCTCTAGTGCAGTATTCCCTCTTGATCAGTTCTTTGAAATCATTCCAGGGTGTGGCGTTAGCAGCTGCCAACCCTAAGATCTGCACTTGTGCGTTCCACCAAGTGAGCGCAATCCCTTCAAGTGTGCCTGTGGCGAACTTCACCCTGCGAGCCTCAGGGCATTCACACATTTCGAAAACCGACTCGAGCTTTTCAAACCAGTGGAGGAGTCCAACTGCTCCCTCCGTGCCACTGAACGAGCTAGGACGACAATCCATGAAATTCTTGAAGGTGCACCCAGGTTGTTGCTGAGCGGGTTGACCTATTGTGTACGAATAGGGCAAAGTTAAGTACGAGAATTAATGTAGGATCTAAAGATCCTAGTGTCTATACTGCAGGGTATACTACCTGCTTGGGCGGCTGCAACTGCCGCAGCAACGAGAGCCTCTAGCTGGGCTTGAGTCATGTTAATTCGTGCGGCCATTGATCTTCACATCAAAGGCAACATAAGTGAGAAAGGTTCGCGAATAGTGCGATGACAGAAGAGTGTAAGCACATAAGTATTCTCATGCAATGACAAGTTGTGAGCAAGGTAATGTAAGCATACTACGAGCAAAGTTCTATGCAAATTCTAGCATGTAGGCAATAAACGTAAACCTTATTACCTAGGAAGTTGAGTCTTGCACGTGGAGCGAAGCGTCGTTGTGGATCGTTGAGAGCACTGTTCTGGTTATAGTCTGGTTTTAATAAAAACGTTTTTCCATATTAAAACCAAGTTCTCTATAACCAATGGCTCTGATACCAATCTGTCACACCCCCAAAAATCCACACGCGGAGTATCACCGCTTGGGAGCGTGACTGACCAGGATCAAGCCACCAATCATATTGAACATGTAATTAATATTAAATAAAATAAATGTAAACCATCCATTCAATACGATAGGTGTTCAAAACATAACCATAGTTTCAAAGTGTAGCGGAAGCATAGTAAATAAACCAACAATAGTTAATAGTTTTAAATGTCATAGTAGTTCAACGTAGAAACCACGATCCTTGCCCACAACGACCCGCTTCTCCAGTGCAAGCTCCAAGTACCTAACGATCTGCAAGGCATGTAACAGAATGATCAACAAACTAGTTGAGCGAGTTCACAGTAAGTAAATGCGTAACAGTAAGTAACGGGTGGCTCTACAGGGCCAATAGTAAGTTATACAGGTGGGGGCTTCCCATGTTATGTGACCACTAGACTATTCGTATTATCCCTGTTCTTCGTCCGAGAACAGTAGCGCGTATGGGGTGTGCGTAGGTTTTACGCACGTATCCTTCATAACCGAGGATAGAAGTAAGTAATGCGTACACGTAGGTTTTACGTGCGTGCCTGACATCCGAGGCAGTAATTGGCATGTGACCACGTAGGTGTTATCCCAACCTACGGAACCGTCCTGACATCCGAGGACCATGATAGGTGATAGTCTAGGAAAAGCATATATACGTTCTTAGTCAATGATAACCTTTAACCCATTCCCACGACCCGGGAATCCCATGCCTTAGTAGGAGTGTGAACTCACCTTGGTTTGCTCGGTATGCTAGGTTATGCACTCACAAGTAATTAATCACGTCCTATTGTATGCACGTATAACAAATCAGTTCATGTTCGCAATGATACGCATGCAATCTAATGTCACATAGCGCTTGATAGCCAATATCATGCATCAATCATGTATCACATAACAGTCAGTTTGCATATCGGCACAACACGTATCATTTCACATTTAATCATCAGCTAGTGTACACGAATACAAATGTTAACATTCATCACCAAGCATGGCATGCCAAATAAATCAAGCATACATTCCATCATTCAAAGTATGTTTATAACCCCCCATTATCTTTCGACCCAACTGTTATCTTTCGACACAACAGTTATCTTTCGACATATTAGTTATCACAGTTATCTTTCGGACCAATTGTTATGTTTCGAACCAAATGTCAATGCTATCCTTCGGTCAACACTACTATGGTTCGGTCAATGCTATCCTTCGGTCAACACTACTATGGTTCGAAGGACAAGTATTTTTCGGTCACAACAACTATGTTTCGACTAACAAGTATCTTTCGATAAATATCAGTTACGTTTACTCCAAGTTTCCAAGTTTATTCGTGATTATCAATTAACACAAATTCAAGTATTTGGTTACCTCAGAATCGATCAAACAGGGAGTTTCATATTAAACCTCATGAACCCTAATTTAACCACATGAACAATAATAACACTTAATCATATTATGTTCCGATTCCATGAACAATTCCGAATTGCATAATATCACAGCCGATCCACAAAACATTATCATTAAACATCATCACAACAGATCCGATTAACATACACATCCGATTAACATACACATCCGATTAACATCCATATCCGATTAACATACATATCCGATTAACATCCATATCCGATTAACATACATATCCGGTTAACATACAAACAACATATTGCAAGACAATTGATAAATCATGAAATCATATACACTCAAAGCATCATCTATTAACATAAACAACATCACACACTAACCGGAAAATCTGGATTACGGAACGAGATCTTCGAACAGAGAATGGGTCTGCTATGCCGTCACACACACAATGGAACTAGGGTTTGAAATAACTGTCGACTTACATGCATTCACGTATATAAAACGTATCACAGGAATGGGCCAAGCCCATTAGAAAGACTGGGCCGAAAGATGTCGAAGGATCCTATCTTTGTTCGAAGGATAGAGTCCTTGGTCGAAGGATATGTTTCGTGATCCTTCGAACCGAAAATTGATCCTTCGAATCGAAGGTTATCTTTCGTGATCCTTCGATCTGTAAGTCATGTTTCGTGATCTAGACTAAGCGTTTTAATAATAATTCTAATATTATTTTCTACCACAGCAAGTAATCACATATAGGCAAAACGACAATACGTTTCATTAAAACACAACGCGTACAATTTCAAGTCCACAATCCAAACAACTAAACAGTCAAAGTCAACGCGCATCTAATGCGAAAGTGAAAGTCAGAAACTCGAGTTGTCACAGCGAAACACAATGTGTTTCGCCATGTCGGTTTCGTCAAAAGCGTTTCGCCGATATTTTGTTTCGTCAACCGGTAATTGTTTTAGCAAGTAACAACAATATCACAACAACCTAATTTCCCTAGTGGCCGACACCTAATCCCCCACCGCCAACCCTCATTGGACCGTAGAATACTAGCCGGTGAGATGATTATGTGCAAGTTAGCCGCCACTCTTTTGATCTGGTTCCTTAGCATTATTGGGCCGAAGCCCACAGCCAAGGGCTTTCGGTTGACCGCCCAATCCCACCAATCAAACAAGCTCATGGATTGAAAATTTATTTCCTAAACACACACATATCATATGCTACTGACTTTGTTCATGAAGCATGTGCAACTCTAGATTCCATCCACTAGGCCGCCACTTAGATTTTAGTTTGACTATAATTACCATGTCTCACACATATATTCAGCCGACCAAGTTACGGACACATGTAATCAGCCGCCCAACTCATCTAATTTGCCTTTACTATTAACTAACACAATCATCAAACCAATCAAATCACATAATCATGACTACCTATTCTATCATGACATAGAATACATGAATCACACACTATTGGACCGATTTTAAGGTGGGTCAGTTTACAATCATCTAGCCGGCAATTACTCACCATTTTATCCACATAAATTCTGACAAACACATGTAAGCATAATATGAAGGAGTATTGTAGACGATGCTATTGGACCAAAAATATACAATGGCCGACAACTTACGATATCAATAATCATTATCCCGAAAAAGTCAATACTACATATACTATTATGCTTGGACATTGAGAGGACAATAAATACGCAGTAGCAGGCGACACGTGATGATCAAATAACAACGCAGGGTAATAATTAACACTAACCACAGTGAATGAGGAAATAGCTTGATCTTTCTTCGAGGATTTCGAAGTCACCAGGTTGCCGTCGATAGATGATAAGCCCTAGGGTTTGAGAGTTTTTAGTAACCGTTCTAAGTACACAACCTAAACTAATATAGTCACGCATAAGGGTTTGGGCCTATACTGGGCTTTGGCGAATCTGGGCTCGGCGAATCAAATCTGTTTCGTCGAGCTATGTGTGGCGAATCACACTCTTGTTTCGTCGAAGTGTGTTTGGCGAAACACACTTGTGTTTCGTCGGGTTGTTCAAGTGTTAACAGTTTAAGTTTAAGTTATCAATAGATTTCCAGTTACACAATCAAACACATAAACATGCAAACACACTACGTTTCATTATAACACGACATGTATAGTTACAAGTCAACCAAGTCAAACAACTAACAGTCAAAGTCAACGCACAATAAATACAAAAGTCAAAGTCGGAAACTCGAGTTGTCACATTATCCCTAACTTGAAAGAAATTTCGTCCCGAAATTTAGCATGCGGTTACTGAGGAAGCTAGGTAAGTTGTATCGTTTACTGGTTTCCCTGGGGTGTCACATCATCCCCCCGTTGATTTGGAATTTCGTCCCGAAATTCTGTAGTAGTAGCTTCAGCCTCAGTAGTGGTTGCACGGTTTTCGAATAACTGGGGATACTTGAGTTCCATTTGATCTTCTCGTTCCCAGGTATACTCTGGGCCACGACGAGAGTTCCAACGAACTCGTACAAGAGGTATTCTAGTGTTCTTGAGGACCTTGACATCCCGGTCCGTGATTTCAACTGGTTGCTCGACGAACTGCAACCGCTCATCGATAGTTCCTTAAAAAGAACTTTGAGTGTCTCATCTGACAGGCACTTCTTCAGATTCGACACATGGAATACGTTGTGAACTGCACCGAGTTCAGCTGGTAGGTTTAACCTGTAGGCTACCTTGCCTATTCTTTCAGTGATTTCGAACGGTCCAACATACCGTGGATTGAGCTTGCCCCGTTTACCAAATCGAACCACACCCTTCCAGGGTGAGACTTTGAGTAGCACTCGATCCCCAACTTGGAACTCGAGCGGTTTTCTGCGTTTATCAGCGTAGCTTTTCTGGCGATCACGAGCTGCCGCCATGCGTTGTCGTATCTGCACAATCTTTTCCGTGGCATCCACTACAATCTCTGGACCCGTGATCTGACTATCCCCCACCTCTGCCCAACAGAGAGGTGACCGGCATTTACGCCCGTATAATGCCTCAAATGGAGCGGCTTGAATGCTGGTGTGATAGCTGTTATTATACGAAAACTCCACCAAAGGGAGATGCTTTTCCCAGCCGCTGCCGAAGTCGATAACGGAAGCTCGAAGCATGTCTTCAAGAGTCTGGATCGTGTGCTCAGACTGCCCATCCGTCTGAGGATGATATGCTGTGCTCATGTCTAACCGTGAGCCAAAAGATTTGTGCATCGCTTGCCATAGCTCTGACGTGAATCGTGCGTCCCGATCCGAAATGATGGAAGTGGGCACCCCGTGCCTCGAAACAACTTCTTTAAGATAAACGTCTGCGAGAGTGGAGAACTTATCCGTTTCCTTAATAGCCAAGAAATGAGCAGACTTGGTGAGCCGATCCACGATCACCCATATTGTCACACCCCCAAAATCCACACGCGGAGTACCACCGCTTGGGAGCGTGACTGACCAGGATCAAGCCACCAATCATATTGAACATGTAATTAATATCAAGTAAAATAAATGTAAACCATACATCCAATACGATAGGTGTTTCAAACATAACCATAGTTTCAAAGTGTAGCGGAAGCATAGTAAATAATCCAACACTAGTTAATAGTTTTAAATGTCATAATAGTTCAACGTAGAAACCACGATCCTTGCCCACAATGACCCGCTTCTCCAGTGCAAGCTCCATAAGTACCTAAGGTCCTGCAAGGCATGCAGCAGAGAGTCAACAACTAGTTGAGCGAGTTCACAGTTAACAGTTCAGTAATAATGCGGTATGAGTAATAGTAAGTTCGTTTGTTTATATCATGTTTCATATTTCCATCGCGGCCTCCCAGGCAGGTGTGCGAAGATATTAGGGGATGTTCTTCCCAAGTATTCTAGACTAGGTTTATTTGTATCGCGGCCTCCCAGGCAGGTGTGCGAAGGTTAGTAAGTTTAGTTCGCGGCCTTCCAAAGGCAGGTGTGCGAAGATTAGTAAGTTTAGTTCGCGGCCTTCCAAAGGCAGGTGTGCGAAGATCAGTTCAATGAGTGTTACTAGTCTAGTAGGTTCGTATTCGTTAAGTTCTACCATCTGAGTGTGCATAACAATCTATCAAATCCCATTCCCCACCCGGGAACCCATGCCTTGGCTGTGTGAACTCACCTTGGGTTTGCTCGGTATGCTAAGTATGTGCTCAAAGTGAATCAATCACGTCCTAGAGTATGTACGTACACAATCAGTTTGAATTCATACAGTTCACGTATAAACATAATCAATGATCATCAGGTAGTACACATCACCAGTCAACATCACATAAGTCATGCATATTGTTTAACATCAGTTAGTTAACTTAGTTACACTTAACAGAGTTTAATCAGTTTACTGTGCAGTTTATCCAAGTTGGCGAAACACATCAATTGGCGAAACACAGGTTGACGAAACATAATCTGTTTCGTCAATCATTCCTTTGGCGAAACAAGTTTCTGTTTCGTTGAACACCCTTGGCGAATTACAATTCCTATTTCGTCAAACATTCTTTTACGTCAACATTCAGATTCGCCAAACATTCAGATTCGTTAAGCAGTAATTACGTCAACATATCAGTTACAGAAAATCACGCAATCAATCATGGAAACCCTAATCATTCTAGCAGCCGCCTAGAACACCATCAAGAACAATCATCATACTATCATCAGATCGACGCACCATTATCGTAACCCAGAAATCATAATCAACAAAGTTTAATAACATTAAACCGACATGAACATCGTTAGATCTAGATCCACCCATCACGTAATCATATCAATTCGATCAGTTAATAGTATTCCTAAATCAACATCATAATCCGCATAAGAATACGTAACCGATTAATCATGCATACGAATCAAGATTATCTAACGCATGTACTCACATCCGATCGTAAATCAAGCATACACAATATGTATAGAGAAATCCAGGAAATCCAGCATAGATATAGCATAAATCAAGAAATCATGAACACATAAACGACTAACCGAAAAGATTAAGGAAGCAACTAAGTCTCGGTTCTAGGCTTCGGGTATGCAAGATCGCCGTCACAGAGCAAGGGAGTTCTTAGGGTTTCGGTAGTTTTGATAAAAGTGAGAAACAGAAGGTCGTTTCACATTTTACACACATACAGGCGGTTTGGGCCCGTAATGGGCTTGGCGAATCTGGGCTCGGCGAGACATTCTGTTTCGTCGGGGCTGAAGTTGGCGAAACATGCATTTGTCTCGTCGGGTTGCTATATGGTTTAATCAATCTAAGTTTTCAAGTAGGTCACATGTTATACATATACAACCAAACACAAACCAAGCAAACACAATAACACCTTCATTCGTCACAACGTACACATTACAAGTCAAACAAGTCAAACGACTAATCAGTCAAAGTCAATGGTCAAGTCAACGTGCATTAAATACGAGTCAAAAGGTCGAGTTGTCACACATATTGTATCATTCCCACCCTGAGATCTGGGTAGGCCTGTAACAAAATCCATGGAAATTTCTTCCCATTTCCATTGTGGTATCTTGGGTTGCTGAAGTAGGCCCGCTGGTTTCTGATACTCCACTTTGACTTTTGCACATGTCAAACACTTGCTGACGTAAGTCGCTATGTGGCCTTTCATGCCAGGCCACCAGTATGTTGTTTTGAGATCGTGGTACATTTTATCCGACCCTGGATGTACCGAGTAGCGAGACTTGTGTGCTTCATCCATCACAAGTTCCCGTAATCCGCCATATAGTGGGACCCAAATACGCCCTGTTACATAGTAGGCGCCGTCTTCCCTCTGTTCTAATCGTTGCCTCGAACCACGTAAAGCTTCAGCCTTTACGTTTTCTGGTTTCAATGCTTCCACCTGAGCATCTCGTATCTGTGCAGGAAGATCAGACTGAATAGTGAGCTGCAAAGCTCGTACACGTCTAGGTAGAGTGTCTTTCCGACTGAGAGCGTCAGCCACAACATTGGCCTTGCCTGGATGGTAGTTGATGGCGCATTCGTAATCGTTCAGAAGTTCAACCCATCTTCTGCTCTGATACCAATCTGTCACACCCCCAAAATCCACCTGCGGAGCATCACCGCTTGGGAGCGTGACTGACCAGGATCAAGCCACCAATCATATTGAACATGTAGTTAATATATAAAAGTAAATGCCATTCAACCACCAATATGAAAGGTGTTCCAAAACATAAGTATGTCATCACTGTTTAGCGGAAGCGTATAAATAAAACCCAACATAAATGAGTATGAAATGTCATAAGTGTTTAAAGTAACATTCACGATCCAAGCCCACAACGACCAGCTCCTCCATGTGCAAGCTCCATGTATCTAACGACTTGCAAGGCATGTAACAGAGGATCAACAACTAGTTGAGCGAGTTCACAGAAAGTAAATGCGTAATAGTAAGTTCGTTTGTAACATGTGGCTCTACTGGGCCGATAGTACGTTCCACTGGTGGGGGCTTCCCATGTTATATATCCACTAGACTTTTCGTAACCATAAGTGTTCTACATATCCCGAGAACAGTAATACGTACAAGTTTACGTAGGTTTTACGTAAGTATCCTTCACAACCGAGGATAGGGGTACGCGGGGGTTTACGTAGGTTTTACGTAAGTGCCTGACACAACCGAGGTAGTAGTAAGTATAAGTTCACGTAGGTTTTACGTGAGTATCCTTCACAACCGAGGATAGCGAGTAGCATAAGTATACGTAGGTTTTACGTACGTGTCCTGCACAACCGAGGACGATGGTATGGTAGTCTAGTAACAGTGTATGTATGTATGAATCTATTCAACCTTATTCCTTCAATCCCATTCCCAAACCCTGGGAATCCCATGCCTTAGTAAGGGCGTGAACTCACCTTGGTTTGCTCGGTATGCTAAGTATGTGCTCACAGTTAATCAATCACGTCCTATGTTACGTAAGTGTATAAGTCAGTTTGCATTCATGAGGTTCACATAATAGCACAATCAATGATTACCAGGTAGTACATATCACGAAATCAACATCGTACAAATCATGCAAAGCATCTAACAACAGTTAATAAATCCAGCTAACATTAACAGAATTAAACCAGGTTACAGAGTAGGTTACCCACTCGGCGAAACACCCCTGTTTCGCCGTGAATCCCTTTCGACGAAACACCTTCTGTTTCGTCGTGACATCCCTCGGTGGAACACTCTTGATTCGTCAAGTTTGTTTCGTCAAGAACGATCTCGGCGAAACACAATGTGTTTCGCCATGTCGGTTTTGTCAAAAGCGTTTCGCCGATATTTTGTTTCGTCAACCGGTAATTGTTTTAGCAAGTAACAACAATATCACAACAACCTAATTTCCCTAGTGGCCGACACCTAATCCCCCTCCGCCAACCCTCATTGGACCGCAGAATACTAGCCGGTGAGATGATTATGTGCAAGTTAGCCGCCACTCTTTTGATCTGGTTCCTTAGCATTATTGGGCCGAAGCCCACAGCCAAGGGCTTTCGGTTGACCGCCCAATTCCACCAATCAAACAAGCTCATGGATTGAAAATTTATTTCCTAAACACACACATATCATATGCTACTGACTTTGTTCATGAAGCATGTGCAACTCTAGATTCCATCCACTAGGCCGCCACTTAGATTTTAGTTTGACTATAATTACCATGTCTCACACATATATTCAGCCGACCAAGTTACGGACACATGTAATCAGCCGCCCAACTCATCTAATTTGCCTTTACTATTAACTAACACAATCATCAAACCAATCAAATCACATAATCATGACTACCTATTCTATCATGACATAGAATACATGAATCACACACTATTGGACCGATTTTAAGGTGGGTCAGTTTACAATCATCTAGCCGGCAATTACTCACCATTTTATCCACATAAATTCTGACAAACACATGCAAGCATAATATGAAGGAGTATTGTAGACGATGCTATTGGACCAAAAATATACAATGGCCGACAACTTACGATATCAACAATCATTATCCCGAACAAGTCAATACTACATATACTATTATGCTTGGACATTTAGAGGACAATAAATACGCAGTAGCAGGCGACACGCGATGATCAAATAACAACGCAGGGTAATAATTAACACTAACCACAGTGAATGAGGAAATAGCTTGATCTTTCTTCGAGGATTTCGAAGTCACCAGGTTGCCGTCGATAGATGATAAGCCCTAGGGTTTGAGAGTTTTTAGTAACTGTTCTAAGTACACAACCTAAACTAATATAGTCACGCATAAGGGTTTGGGCCTATACTGGGCTTTGGCGAATCTGGGCTCGGCGAATCAAATCTGTTTCGTCGAGCTATGTGTGGCGAATCACACTCTTGTTTCGTCGAAGAGTGTTTGGCGAAACACACTTGTGTTTCGTCGGGTTGTTCAAGTGTTAACAGTTTAAGTTTAAGTTAGCAACAGATTTCCAGTTATACAATCAAACACATAAACATGCAAACACACTACGTTTCATTATAACACGACATGTATAGTTACAAGTCAACCAAGTCAAACAACTAACAGTCAAAGTCAACGCACAATAAATACAAAAGTCAAAGTCGGAAACTCGAGTTGTCACACATTGCCATCTCTAGACACAAGCCAGGAGGAGATTGCTGCAACGACATCTGAAGGCGGGTTAAACAGCAGTGGGGAAACGAACAACAAAAGGCAATTGGAACAAAGATAGGAGTTAACTTAACGAAGCATGGCGACCTGGTAAGGAAAACAGTCGCTGAAGATATGGTGGATGCTAGGGCTCAATGAATTTTGGATCTATAAATATAAAAGGAGCAGGAGGGGCTGGAAAAGCCATGGGAATTAGAGGTATGGTGATGAAGTATAACTTGTCTTTTTTGGATATACAAGAGACTCAATTTAGGGATTTGCCATTGAATAAAATCAGAAGATTCTGGGACAACACAGGTTTTGAGTATTCGAAAATGGATGCGGATGGTAGGTCCGGGGGACTACTATCGATGTGGAATCCATGTGTTTTTAATAAAGATTTAGAAGAAAAGAATCAGAATTACATTATAGTTAAAGGCCGTATCACTAGGGAAGATGTGGATTTGGTAATTGTGAATATCTATGGTTCAACACTAAAAGCAAATAGAAGAAGGATGTGGGAAGAATTGTTAGCTGCAAAGAATTCCATATCAGGCCATTGGATTTTGTTGGGAGATTTCAATGAGGTTAGATTTCTAGAGGATAGATTTAACTCAGTATTTGACGATGCAGCCATGTGTTTTAATATCTTTATTAGTAAAGGGGGTTTCCAGGAATACAATATGGGCGGGATGAAATACACGTTTCTATCCGGTGACGGCACTAATCTCAGCAAAATAGACCGGGTGTTGGTATGTGACAATTTCATGGGTAAATGGACGAATGCATCTCTATTAGCCCTTAATAGAGAGATATCTTATCATAGCCCGTTGATACTAACCACTGTTAACAACAGTTTCGGGCCGTCTCCCTTCAGACTGTTTAACAGCTGGTTCTCACTATCTGGTTTTGATGAGGCAGTAAAAAGAGGTTTGAGCAAAAATTGTGATTCAAGATTCATGGACGAAGTGGTGGCAGTCAAATTAAAGGCGATTAAAGACGAATTGAAGCAATGGCAAAAAAAATAGAAAAGAAGAAGAGGAGAGAGATTTGGCAGAGGCACAAAATAAATTGAAGCAATTAGATGAGCAAGCGGAAATTAGACATTTATCGGATGTGGAAATTAGTATTTGGCATGGGTGCAAGTACAAGATTAAAGAATGGCATGATAGAGTGGTTGCGGATCTACACCAGAAAGCGAGATTAAGGTGGGTGGGACTTGGTGACAAAAATACAAGTTATTTTCACACAATTGTGAATAAACCACATAGTAAGGAATAAAATATGCGGTCTGTGGATTGACGGGGCTTGGGTGTCGGATCCGATTGAAATAAAAACCAAGTTCATGTTGGCTTTTCAATAAGAATTCAAAGAACCATTGGAACATAGACCGAGAATTGAGGCAGGGGGTTTCAAAACATTAAGCTCAGTTCAGGCAGAGGGATTGATTACTCCATTTTCAGTTGAGGAAGTTCGGAAAGCGGTGTGGGATTGCGGTATAAATAAGTCTTCGGGTCCGGATGGGATCACTTTCAAGCTAATCAAGTCCTATTGTGAGGAGTTGAGGGGGTTAATTATGGAGGTTATGATCCAGTTTTTCAAGCATGGGTCGATTCATCATACATGCAGCGCCTCTTTCATCGCCCTTATTCCAAAGGTAATTGACCCCATAACTTTCTCTGATTTTAGACCAATATCATTAGTCGGTGTGATCAACAAAATAATTTCAAAAGTTTTAGCTAATAGAATGAAAGGAGTCATTTAGAGTGTGGTGTCAAATGTTCAGTTGGCTTTTATGTCAGAAAGAAATATAGTCGATGGGCCTTTGATAGTAAATGAAGTGGTCGGTTGGGTAAGGAAAACGAGGAGGAATTTGTTTGTTTTCAAGGCTGACATAGAAAAAGCTTATGACATTCTAAATTGGAAATTTTTAATTTCCATATTAGCACACATGGGATTCCCACCGAGATGGAGAAACTGGGTAATGGGAATATTATTTGCTGGAAGGGGATCTATATTGGTAAATGGCTCACCGACGGGAGAATTCCAATATAGAAGGGATTTAAGACAAGGAGACCCATTATCGCCATTTCTTTTCATTACGGCTATGGAAGCTTTGCACGTAATGATGGAAAGGGCAAAACAAAATAATATTTTCTTGGGTATAAAGCTACCAGGTAACGGTCCATACTTGACACACATGTTATATGCAGACGATTTGATCTTTGTAGGTGAATGGGCGGAAGATAATGTGAAGAACCTTAAAAGAATTCTTCATATTTTCCATCTTATTTCAGGGCTTAAAGTGAATCCACAAAAAAGCCAGTTATATGGGGTGGGTATGACCGAAGAGGAAGTGGATAACATGGCATCAATGTTCAATTGTAAGGCTGGAAGATTCCCCTTCGTGTACTTGGGACTAAAAGTCGGAGTAAATATGAATAGAATAGCGAATTGGAAAGAGGTAATCGATATGTTCAACAAAAGACTTACTAATTGGAAGGCGAAAACTTTATCCTTTACAGGAAGGGTTATCCTTATGAAATCAGTTTTCGGTAGTTTACCGAACTATTACCTTTCTCTTTATAAATGTCCGATTGGAGTTATAAAGGTGTTGGAAGGTATCCGTAGAAAGTTCTTATGGGGTGGATGCAATATAAAGAATAAAATAAGATGGGTCAAATGGGAAAAAGTGGTAGCTTCCAAAGATTTCGGTGGCCTCGGTATTGGAAATATTAGAGATATGAACTTAGCCCTCCTAGCGAAGGGGTGGTGGAGATTCAAAATGGAGCTGGAAAGCTTATGGGTAAAGTTAATTAATTCCATTCATGCGAGCAAGAGAAAAGTGGAGTCGATACCATTTAAAAAAAAATCCTTGACAGGAGTATGGAAAAATATTGGTGAGATAGCAAAGGATTTTATGAAAAATAACATCACTATTCACACAAGTCTGAGAAGCAAAGTGGGACTGAGTGACAAAACGTTATTTTGGGTCGATACTTGGTTAGGTAACGACACGTTGAAAGTGCAATTCCCGAATCTGTATCAGTTATCGACAAAGAAAAAGGCAAAGGTAATGGAATGCTATAGTATACTAAACGGGGGAAGATTTTGGGACTGGGCATGGTTAAGGGCACCAAATAGTGTGGCTGAAAAATAGGAAATGGACAGCCTAAAGGAGCGTCTACAAAATCAGATGGCATCAACAGTTAGTGATGTTTGGGTTTGGAAAAACAGTGACAATCAAGATTTCAGCGTGAAAAGTGTAAAGCTCTCACTAGGCCAACGTTTAGATCTAAACTTGGAAGCGTATATGTTCAGTTGGAACAACTGGGTAACAGTAAAATGTGCAACGTTCGTATAGCGTGCGATTGAGGAGAAGTAGTGTCGGCTGTAGCACTCAGAAGCAAAGGAGTTATTCTGCCAGATACAATTTGCAAAACGTGCGGAGCAACTGAGGAATTCGCAGCCCATATACTACTTAAATGTAATTTCGCAAAAAGAATATGGGAACTGGTTACAAATTGGTTAAAAATCCCGATGGTGAATACTGAAGGTAGCCTGAAAGAACTGTTGATGGAGATGCATGGAATTCAGCGAAGCAAAGGTGTGAAAAAAGCGATTTATGCAATCGTAATCCAAACAATGTGGATTTTGTGGAAAACCAGAAACGAGAGAGTTTTCAAAGGAAGGCAAGGTGTGGTGCAGACGGTAATAGAAGACATAAAGGAGTCATCTTATCTTGGAGTGAAGCTAAGGTCAAAACATGGCTCGATAACAAGACAGGAATGGTGGGATTTCAATGTAATTTTGTAAGATTGGGTTAAGTGTTATGTTTTTTTTTCTTTTTTCTATTCTGCGGCTGTCCAACTCCTGGCTGGGAGTCCTTTTTGTTTTTGTTTGGACTGCGTTTTATTTTAATGAAGGTTCCGTTTGCTATTAAAAAAACTAATAATTAATTGAGATTTTTTATGTAATTTTAAGTTTTATGCAGCTTGTTTGACTAAGCTTTTCCAACCCAACTTATGACTTATTGACTTAATCAAAAAACTAAAAAGGAGTTTTCGTGTTTGGCAAACGTAAAAGTCCTTTTCAAAATGACTTTTTGAGAAGGAGAAAAAGTCATCAAAAAGTCATTTTTGAGAAGTTAGAATGTTGTGACTTTTTGAACCAACTTATTGACTTATTAGCTTTTAGTCTTTTTACATCAATAAGCAAAGCCAAACATTTTTTAAAAAACAACTTATTAACTTATTGGCTTTTCCCACCCTATAAGCTAATCCAAACACTTTTCTAAAAACTCCTTTTCCAAAAGTAATAAGTCAATAAGTCCTTTTCACAAAAGTCCTTTTTTGGTAAAATAAGCTTAGCCAAACATGCCCATATACATATTTTTATATGTAATTTTTTTTTCAGTGGATGGGTTTTAACTCATTCTCTACCTACTTTTAAGTATACAAATTTTGTTAGAATCTAACCCGAATTGCCTATTTCCGGCTGATAAGAACTGATTTTCGGCCGACTTACGGCCGATTAGGACCGATTAGCGATTAATTCACCGATTACCAAAAAATTAATC
This sequence comes from Helianthus annuus, assembly GCF_002127325.2. Taxonomy (NCBI): domain Eukaryota; kingdom Viridiplantae; phylum Streptophyta; class Magnoliopsida; order Asterales; family Asteraceae; genus Helianthus; species Helianthus annuus. Next base: position 81,053,081 of record NC_035442.2, read on the forward strand.
AGTGGTCGGTCGACTAGCGACTAGTCGCCGATTAATCTCGATTTTTCCGACATCAATATAATTGAAACCGCTACTGGCATACGCTTCTATGGTTTTCGAACGATGTAAAACACGTATCGATGTCCTTTTAAGCATGCCACAAACTAATTTCTTGGATTTTTTTTTCTTTCGATTACTATACTATAGCAATCCTTTTGAACATGTAAGAATCTTAGTTCTTGGATTTTTTTTTCTTTCTAGTCTCTATAGCAATCGAAAGAAAAAAATCTAAGAAATAAGTTTGCGACATGCTCAAAAGGATACCCAGACGTGTTGTACATCGATAAAAAATCATAAAATCGAATGTAGGTACCAGTTTCGATTATATCAATATCAACTGATGTTCGGTCGGAATAGGTTCGGCTCCTCAGGGTATTCACACTCATAAAAGTATGTGGACCATAAAAAGAGTATATGTAGCTCATGAAGCACATATGTATGTAACTGTTAACAGCAGTGTGAGCACATGCATTGTACACCACCTCTGTACTAGACCGAGCAATCATACTTTTTTCTTAGATCTCCAACTGAAACTATGTTAATATGATTGGGAGACAAAACAAAACTGATAAATTTTCGGTTTGGTTCGTTACGGTATCAACACTTGCTCTAACAATCGAAAGAAAAGGTCCAAGAAAATAAATTCGTGACATGCCTAAGGATATCGACACATGTTTTACATCGATTGAAAACCATAAAAACGAATACCGATTTCGATTATATCAATACGAGTACCGATGTTGTTCGATCAGAGTCGACTCGTCAGGGTACTAGCACCAATAAAAGCCTATTGAAGGGGTATGGTCCCTAATCCTGCGCCGACTACACTAGGCAACCTCAGGTCGCGCGTGGAGACTATACCCAAAATAAACAAAACTCAACACTTGGTCCATTTTGGAAACAAAGTGGCGCAAGCTTAAGAAACGCAGATCATGTCTACGCCGATATGATGATTTTAGTAAGTACATCTTGTACAAATGTCAGAACAGTAACCAATGGGCGCACGCCAGGTTATGGCCAGTAATGTGGCATCATGAGCAATCGTGCAGGAGACAGAAAGTACACAAGGACGACTACGTGGCACCAATCACCATGCGCCGACCACTACTACATTATCTCCATTTAACTGTTGATGACAGACCCGACAACAAGGACAACTACCAAGCCACGTGGATCCATTCAACGTGCGCCAACTCCCTCTCGCCTGCAAACACTAATGGTCATGCTCAGGGAAACGAAGAGGATATTCCTTGTTGTTAGCATCCAGCCCAAGGCCCATCATCCCATCTTCTTCACAACTCTCTTCGGCTATGGATTGATAACTTCACCTCCAGGTTTAAGTATCGCTCTCGTGCTCTCTCACTTAATACACACACTTTTATCCTCAAAACAAGTTCTTATTCTCACGCCGGAGGGTGGTTACAAGGAGAACCCCATATTCTCCTCTGTGTAACGAGCTTCACTATGACACCCAGTTATTTTAAGCCTGTACCCTACTAATGTGACACGTGTTATAAATAAATAAAGGCAATACTATATTAAATTTGGTGCTAATATGTAGTACTTAATGTGTTGGTAAATCCAAAATTTGTTAAAAATTATGTTGGCAATAATAAGATACCCATCTCTCACATCAGAACCCCCACTCTCTCTTTGCGGTTCGATCGCTGGAGCCGTTTTCCGGCCACACTCACACACACAACCTCCTCTCTTGCCCTACATTTTACACACACATCTGAAATATACCGACGAGAGAGAGAGAGAGAGAGAGAGAGAGAGAGAGAGAGAGATTGGCTGAATAAGGAAGAAAGTCGCAGCGGCGGCGTCGCCGGTGACAGCGGCCACCCCAGACGACGACAGCTGATGGTTTTACATGACAACAGAAGCCGTTTTCCGCTAAGAGTTGACTTGAGCAGCGATGATGACGTCAGCGGTATATCCGGGGTGGATTTCGAGCAGTAAAAAGGAACGGATCAGGTGGTGGTTAGCTTGATTCGGGTCTCGGTTCAAGAGGGATCGGCGGTGGAGGAACTCCATGGCAGTGTCAGTGCTAACTCCCATGAGTGTCGTACACCCATTCGTTTCAGGGTTCATCGGTCAGTAAATGAGTATTACATGCATTCCTTGTGATTTTTGATTTGAGAAATGAAATTATATATATACTTTAACATGTTTGGTGTTGAGAATGACGATAGGAAGTTGATGATATTCTTGTGACAAACTGTTTATTTAGATCTAAACATTATGTTTGTTGACTTATTTGATTTGGGGTTTTTATATATATGTCGTGGCTGTGAAAATTTATTTGATGGTATGAATGTTAAATTGGGAATTTGGATTTGTATGATGATAAATCCTTGTAACTTCTGAGTTTGATGATATGTGATTCGTAATGGTTATGGTTGAAACTGATGATACGATGTTAGATCGATAAGATTATGATGGTTATTAATAATATTTAAAACATAGAATTTGTTATATGAAAACTAGGGGTTGGTATGATATTAACATTGTGATGATTTGGTGTGGCATGATTTGTTGAATGATTAGGTTAAGATATAGGTCCATTGATCAATTTGAATTTATGTAAAAATCTGCACGTTATGATTAATAAAATATGATATTGGAAGTCATAGAAGTAATGTTGAAATCTTTGTTTTGTGCTGCTTTGATCGAATAAAATTTGAAAGGAATACTGTTTAGATTATTTGATTTGGTCGCACACTTTGAGTTTACAAACACATGATGCACAATGTACAACTTAGCACTGCATGACCGCACACATGAGGAGGCCGCACACTCCAGTGTGTGCCGCACATTTATGTTTGGGTCGAGCACGGTGTTGGGCCACACACTCTTAGTGGGCCGCACACCCAAAACTGGACCGCACACTACACCCGCACACCATTAACGCCTGCACACCAATAAGTGACCGCACACCTAAGTACAACTATAAAACTGCATGACCGCACAATGAGGTCGCACATCTTCATTGATGTCGCACACTCACTTGGGCCACATTCATAATGGGCCGCACAATAACATAAATTGGGTCGCACACTTATAATGGGCCACACAACTTAACATTGGACCGCACACTTACATTTACTTATATCTTTAGGTCATTATTATGAAACTGTGTTTGACTCTCATATTATACATGATACGTGATGTGTTACGTGGTATGTTACTTGAATGCAACTTGTTAGATACGTGTAAGAAAATACGTGACTACTTGTATACGGTCCTAATATTGGTAACCATAATAGGACGTGGTTGACAAACTTAGGACAAGTAAATGTTATCTACAAAGCAAAGTAAAGGTGAGTTCACACTAACACTAAAAGCATGTATTCCTGGTGGATTGGGAGCCTAATATTCTGGGGGAACGGAATAGTGATTAAACAATACTCATAATTCATGTCTTTAACGTACTAAACAAAACTCTATCCTGAAGTCCCCCACACTTATACCGATTAGTCATCGGACATGGCGAACGGGATATTAGTTGATAGTGCTATTAGGTTTGACAAACCTCACCCCATGCTCGGATAGGATCGGGAGTGAACTAGTATGGCCTTATGACCGATTAATGATGATAGACATTGATCTGGGGCAACCAACACTACAGTAGTAGTTTCAGTACCACACAGTTTAGTAGCTTACATATGGGGTAGCTCCCCATGACGTGTTTTATAACTAGTAGCTTAATAATTAATGTTTTTGGGATAAAATGAGAAAACCTTTTTGAAAACCGTGAACTCGCCAACTTTATGTTGGCACCCTACTACATGCTTGCAGGTTTTTAGGTACAGCTACGGACGGACGTTGTAAATGGATGGAGTGTGTGTGGTTTGGAAAGTCTTACATCTTGTATATTTACTTAAACTGTGGTTTCAACTGTGATGAGTTTATTTTACAATTCCGCTGCTAACTTAAACTATATTTTTGAACTTATAAACATAATCACTAATCGTATTATTTGTAATGATTTACAACTTACGTAAATGGTTCAATATGATTGGTGGATGGATCCTGGTCAGTCGAACGCCTCGCGATAATACTCTGCAAGTGAAATTTGAGGGTGTGACATGTAAGGTACTAGTACCAAGATCAATGGAGTGCTCAAATTTTTTTAAAGTGGTACTAAAGTGCGGTGTTGTAACGATACCCACTCTGTACTGGTACAATACCAATATTCAGTACAATATTTGATATTCAATTTTGTTTAATTTCTATATTGGTATTCTTAGTAGGAGTATTACCGATCCCATCCCTAGATCGGAATGCACGTTACCAAATTTCAGCGATCAAGAAGGAAATAACGCGAATTGGAGTGTTAACATTTGGACTATGTTTAATTAGTTGGAGCTAAGAAACGAGAAATGATTCCTAAGTGGGTCATACATCAAAATGTGGTTTTCAGTAATAATTTGTTATAAACTGAAGACAATGAATATGGTTTCGATGTAGCCAATTTGCAATCCGTTTAATTTTATGGAACACATTAATCTGAGTGATTTATGGTGTATACATGTCAGATAAGTAACCAAGTATAAGGTAAAAATGTGATTAAGTTATCTTTGTTGTTATGTATTCTCATTAAATAAGTAACCTTAATGCTTTTATGCTGAAAGTTGATAGTATGGTTAAATAAGTTAGAAGACTGACATAAGCTTAAAAAGTAGAATACTTCAAAAAGGTGAATAAGTTATCTTTGTTGTTATGTATTCTAATTAAATAATAAGTAACCTTAATGCTTTTATGCTGAAGGTTGATACTTGATAGTATGGTTAAATAAGTTACAAAATTGACATAAGTTTAAAAAAGTAGCCTAGAGCTTAATTAATGTCAAAGGTGGAATGAATGTTAGCATTGTTTTGGTTATCCATTATCCATGTAGTGGAGTTTTATATTGTTAGTGAACCTTTTATTGGAAAATTTTAGAAAATCGGCATATGTTGCAACTAAAATAGGATTTTGTACTATAAGGTAGCAGTTGGCGTAAGTTACATGGTATTGAACTCAATAGTTGTTTTACGCACCATGAGAGTGTACGATGTTACATGGTAGTGAACTCAATAGTTGTTTTATGCATCGCGAGAGTGTACAATGATGTATTCGTGAGCATATATAGGTTAGGCGCCATTGAAGTGTATTATAGATCTAGTATAATTCTTGTATTTTGAAGGCTACACATATCTGCCATAGGTCTATAAAGAATGAAACTTGTATGGATAGTGGTTAGGTGACATGCAATGCCACGTGGGTAACATGTCACATGTCTTTAAAATTGTAGAGAATGTATATTTGTTTACTCACATTATGTCACAACCCGATATTTCCCCATATTACCGGTGGGCCCAGCGGGGAGTATCGTGACGTAGTTGATATCATCATTGTCAATATACACAATATAATAACACAACGGAAGGCTAGGTAATAAAACTATTACAAACCATAATGTCTGAGTGTTCGAGTGAAAGAATATACAGACTGGAATGTAATAAGATCTACAGGTGGATCATAAAAGTACAAAGAAACAAAAATAACAGACTTCAGGTATCTATGGATTTGCAAGATCCTCTTATGACACCTAATAGCTCCAGCCTATTACGAGAGGTACCTGTCAATCAGTCTTTAATAAAATACGTCAGTTTACACTGGTAAATACAATTAACTGACTCTTTTGAAAACATTTATGAAAATTGATTTAAGTGCACCTGGCACAAATCATTTATAACTTGGGACAATTATTTAAAGATAATCTTGTATACAGATTTACATGTTTGTCATACAATTGGGGCCGGTTGGAAGCCGATCGTGATTAACTGACTCATCACTTATAGAACCCACAAAGGAGTTATCCCCAACATGTGGGTTTATATATATTATTTAGCATTTGCATCTGTCAGGTGTATGCCTACACCCCGTGCATAAGTCGTGGCCATTTTCAAATGAAATGTGTCACACCCCCAAAATCCACCCGCGGAGTATCACCGCTTGGGAGCGTGACTGACCAGGATCAAGCCACCAATCATATAGAACAACGTAAATAGTAAAAGTAAATGTAATTTAACCAAACCAATCCATATGAAAGGTGTTCAAAACATAAGTATAAATTCAACGCTTAGCGGAAGCATATGAGTAAAAGCCCAACATAAGTAAAGTATGAAATGTCAAATGTTTAATCAAAGCATTCACGATCCTTGTCCACAACGACCGCGCCTCCCAGTGCAAGCTCCATGAATACCTAACGACCTGCAAGGCATGTAACAGAGGGTCAACAACTAGTTGAGCGAGTTCACAGTAAGTAAGTTCGTAATAATAAGTTTGTTTCGTAACATGTGGCTCTACTAGGCCGATAGTATGTTCTATTAGTGGGGGCTTCCCATAGTTGCATATACACTAGACTATTTGTGACCATAAGTGTTCTTCTTAACCCGAGAACAGAAGTACGTACAAGGTTTACGTAGGTTTTACGTAAGTGTTCTCAACCCGAGGACAATGGTACGCGGGGGTTTACGTAGGTTTTACGTAAGTGCCTGTCACATCCCGAGGCAGTTGTGAGGATAACTTTACGTAGGTTTTATGTAAGTGTCCTTCGCAACCTGAGGACAGTGATGAGTACAAGTATACGTAGGTTTTACGTATGTATCCTTCGCATCCGAGGACGATGGTAGATAGTCTAGTAACAGTGTAAGTACAATCCCATTCCTTCAATCCCATTCCCAACCCCGGGAATCCCATGCCTTGGTAAGAGTGTGAACTCACCTTGGTTTGCTCGGTTTGTTATTGATTCTAGTGTTAATTAATGGTTAGGTCCGTTACACATGACCTAAGGTACATTGTACATAAACTCGATGTAAGTGTTTACGTTCAATTAGGGTTTGCAATTCCTTGATGTCCAAACTACTGTGTTCCGTGTGATAATTGTGTATAGAATGACATACATAGATTGTTCATACATACAGTATCATCCAGTAGCATATACAATGACATACAGTAACATGCAATGTGTTCTTCATACAGGGTTTTGAACTTAGCATTATAAATTATAAGTAAACTCAGATCCCTAATGTTAACATTAAGTCTAATACTGGTGTTTACAATAAACTCGGATCTTTCAAGCATTAACAAAACTTCGGATCATACAATCATTACCAAAATTCGGACATCTAGTCCTTGGGCAACAAAACTCGGACCAAACACTCCCCCATAAAACTCAGATCATACATTGCTTGTAAAATTCGGACCTTTCATCAACAACAAAACTCAGACTGCACAACATCATAAAACTCGGACTATATACATGAAATCAAAAGTCGGACCAAGCACCCATCATTAAAATTCGGACTAAACACCCCCTTTGAAAACTCAGACTATGCATATCATCACAAAAGTCAGACTATCCATGACATGTGAAATTCGGACCATGCTTCACATTAAAATTCAGACCATATGTTTATCAAAAAACTCGGACCCAAGGATTCCATCTAAAAATTCGGACCCCATACATTATCTACAAAAATTCGGACTATGCATTTCTTATAAAAAATTCGGACCCTTCATGTATTACAAAAATTCGGACCATGTATCAATCAAAAGTCGGACTTTGTGACTTCACAAAGTCCTGACACTTAACTCCGAGTTATCACATGCGTGAATTCCAAAAACCATTTTACAGAATCAATGTAACAATTACATTTGTAGACTACGATCAAAACCCTAATCTTCATACTTTGGTAATGCTGTAATCTAATCAACAATCAAATAATTCTAACATATCAGGCATCTTAACATCAAGCAAGTGATTACACAACAGATCATAAACCATTACACAACAATCAGAATCTTTAATAACCACAGAGTCATTGTTTGGTGAACTAGGGTTTGCATGAATCAAATAATCAATGATTAGCAACAAATAACCATTAAACGTTTACCTTAGATTGATTCTAGATGGATTGGAAGATCAAGATTGATGCAAGAGAACTTGTGTAGCCAAGAATGATGAGAGAAATGATTGTAGATAGAATGATTTGAAGTGACGTATGATTGAAATTTGTGAGAATGATTAAGGTTAAGGGGTTTTGTTTTATTTTCATTATTACCACTAAACACCCCTAAATATCATCCTTTACACAAAACACCCACATCACGTATAATTTACAGTTTCATCACCAAGTTCATGTATTTGTCAATCATTCGTAAAATAACACATAACCATGCAACAATCACAATACACTTTATCAAATCACAACATATACAGTTACAATGCAAGCAAATTGTGTAAGTAAGCAACTAAACAAACAGTGAACGTGCAATAAATGCGAAAGTGGAATCTCGGAAACTCGAGTTGTCACATTATCCCCAACTTGAAAGAAATTTCGTCCCGAAATTTAGCATGCAGTTACTGAGGAAGCTAGTTAAGTTGTATCGTTTACTGGTTTTCCTGGGGTGTCAAATCATCCCCCCGTTGATTTGGAATTTCGTCCCGAAATTTTGTAGTAGCTTCGGCTTCAGTAGTGGTTGCATTGTTCTGAAATAACTGGGGATATTTGAGTTCCATTTGGTCTTCTCGTTCCCAGGTGTACTCTGGGCCACGATGGGAGTTCCAACGAACTCGCACAAGAGGTATTCTAGTGTTTTTGAGGACCTTAACATCCTGGTCCGTGATTTCAACAGGTTCCTCGACGAAGTGCAACTGTTCGTCAATAGTGAGTTCCTTCAAAGGAACTATGAGGGTCTCATCTGACAGACACTTCTTCAGATTCGACACGTGGAAAACGTTGTGAACTGCACCGAGTTCAGCTGGTAGGTTTAGTCTGTAGGCTACTTTGCCTATTCTTTCAGTGATTTCGAACGGTCCAACATACCGCGGATTGAGCTTGCCTCGTTTACCAAAACGAACCACAGCCTTCCAGGGTGAGACTTTGAGTAGCACTCGATCCCCAACTTGGAACTCGAGCGGTTTCCTGCGCTTATCAGCGTAACTTTTCTGATGGTCACGAGCCGCCGCCATGCGTTGTCGTATCTGTGCAATTCGTTCAGTAGCATCAACTACCATTTTTGGACCTGTGATTTGACTATCCCCCACCTCTGCCCAACAGAGAGGTGACCGGCATTTACGTCCGTACAATGCCTCGAATGGAGCGGCTTGAATGCTGGTGTGATAACTGTTATTGTATGAAAACTCCACTAGAGGGAGATGCTTTTCCCAGTTGTTGCCAAAATCGATAACACATGCCCGAAGCATGTCTTCTAGGGTTTGAATCGTGCGCTCAGACTGCCCATCCATCTGAGGGTGATATGCCGTGCTCATGTTTAGCCGTGAGCCAAAAGCTTTGTGCATTGCTTGCCATAATTCTGAAGTAAATCGTGCATCACGATCTGAAATAATAGAGGTTGGCACTCCATGCCTCGAAACAACTTCTTTCAAGTATACGTCTGCTAATGTAGAGAACTTGTCAGTTTCTTTGATAGCCAAGAAGTGAGCAGACTTTGTGAGTCGGTCCACGATTACCCAAATAGTATCGTTCCCACGCTGGGATCTAGGCAGGCCAGTAACAAAATCCATGGAAATTTCTTCCCATTTCTACTGTGGTATCTTGGGTTGCTGAAGTAGGCCTGAGGGTTTCTGGTACTCCGTCTTGACCCTCGCACAGGTCAAACACTTGCCGACGTAAGTTGCTATGTGGGCCTTCATGCTAGGCCACCAGTACGTAGTTCTAAGATCGTGGTACATTTTGTCCGAACCTGGATGTACCGAGTAGCGAGACTTGTGAGCTTCATCCATTACCAGCTCTCGTAAACCGCCATATAGTGGGACCCAAATACGCCCCGTTACGTAGTAGGCGCCGTCTTCCTTCTGTTCTAATCGTTGCCTTGAGCCACGTAAGGCTTCAGCCCTTACGTTTTCTGGTTTCAATGCTTCTACCTGAGCATCTCGTATCTGTGCAGGAAGACTGTGACAACTCGAGTTTCCAAGATTCCATTTTCGCATTTATTGCATGTTCACTGTTTGTCTAGTTGTTTACTTGCACAATTAGTTGCTTTGTAACTGTATACGTTTTGGATTTATAAGGTTTATGGATGATTTGACAAATACTTAAATGTGGTGGTGAAACTGTAAATTATATATCTTGTGCATGTAATATGTGATAGATAATTCTTTAGGGTGCTTAGTGCTAATAGTGAAACTTAAATCATTCTTAACCCTAATCCCTTTCAATAATCATCACGAAAGAAACAAAACACGTACTTTCACCTTCTCTAATCCTCTCTGGCAATCATCATCTTCATCATTGGCACAAGCTCTTCATTACTCTCGATTTCCTCTCTTTGTCTAGAATCAATCCAAGGTAATTGTTTAATCATTGTTTGATGTTAATCGTTGATTGATTGATTCATGTTAAAACCCTAGTTCTTCATATGATATTCTGTGGTTATTGATTTATTCTGATTATTGAGAAATGAATGTGATTGTTGTGTAATCATTTGCCTGATGATTTAGATACAAGATATGTTAAAATTACTGATTGATAGTTGGATTACTGCAAAGCATATCAATGAATTAGGGTTTTCCTGATCGTATGAATGTATGAATGTAACTGTTACTTTGATTCTGTGAATTGGATTTGGAAATCACGTATGTTGAAACTCGTAGCTAACAGTCAGGGCTTTGTGAAGTCACAAAGGTCAGAGTTTTGATTTGTGTGTTGTCTGAGTTTGTGTCATAAACTTTAGTCTGAGTTTTGTAACCCTACACCTTGTCCGAAATTTTTGTATGTAACTCATGAGATCCGAAGTTTTGATAAACACAAAACATGTCAGAGTTTTATACATGAAAGGGGGGGGGGTCCGAACTTTAAACCAGGGACAAGGGGGTCCGAGTTTTTAAGCAGGGAAGTCCCCCTCTTGTCCGACTTTTTGAGAAGGAAATGGGATGTCAGAGTTTTTGCATGCTGGTCCGACTTTTTGGACAAGGAACAAGCTGTCCGAGTTTTTGTGGGGGTGTTACCCTGTCCGAATTTTAAAGGGGGGAGCCCCTTGGTCCGAATTTCTTGTCCTGGAATATGTTGTTTGACCTTTTGCTTGTGTGGTGTCCGACTTTTGCTTGTATTGGTGAGTCCGACTTTCTTGAAAGACATGCACTAGTCCGAATTTCTTTGCAATGATACTTTGTATGACTTTTGTTGATGCTATTATAGTCTGAGTTACTTATGATGTTTATAATACTGAATTCAAAACCCTGTATGGCACTATATGTCACTGTATGGCACAATATGGCTTTGTATGTCACCGTATGCTACTGTATGATGATTTATGTGTGTGCAATCTATGTCGCGTAAACCTGTAAACATATATCACACGGAATCACCGTTGTTTGGATTTTAAGGACTTGTAAACCCTACTTGAATGTAACTCTTACATCGAATCATGTGCAATGTATCCTAGGTCGTGTGTAACGGACTTAGACATTTAATTAACCCTAGAAGCAATAACATACCGAGCAAACCAAGGTGAGTTCACACTCTTACTAGGGCATGGGATTCCCAGGGCTTGGGAATGGGATTGAAGGAATGAGATTGAATAGATTCGTACTTACACTGTTACTAGACTACCTACCATCATCCTCGGTTGTGCAGGACACATACGTAAAACCTACGTATACTTGTACTACTCATTGTCCTCAGGTTGCGAAGGACACTCACGTAAAACCTACGTGAACTTATACTCACTACTGCCTCGGTTGTGTCAGGCACTTACGTAAAACCTACGTAAACCCCCGCGTACCCTGTCCTCGGTTGTGAAGGACACTTACGTAAAACCTACGTAAACTTTGTACGTATTACTGTTCTCAGGTTAAGAAGAACACTTATGGTTACGAATAGTCTAGTGGATATACAACATGGGAAGCCCCCACCAATAGAACATACTATCGGCCCAGTAGAGCCACATGTTACGAACGAACTTACTATTACGCAATTACTTTCTGTGAACTCGCTCAACTAGTTGTTGATCCTCTGTTACATGCCTTGCAGGTCGTTAGGTACTTGGAGCTTGCACAGGGAGGCGCGGTCGTTATGGACAAGGATCGTGATTACTTGATTTAAACATTATGACATTGCACGCTTTACTTATGATTGGGCTTTTATACATTTGCTTCCGCTAAACTTTGTTATTATACTTATGTTTTGGAACACCTTTCATATGGATTGGTTTGGTTTAATTACAATTACTTTTACTATACACATTGTTCTATATGATTGGTGGCTTGATCCTGGTCAGTCACGCTCCCAAGCGGTGAATACTCCACAGGTGGATTTTAGGGGTGTGACAGATTGGTATCAGAGCCATTGGTTATTGAGAACTTGGTTTTAATATGGGAAAAACGTTTTTATTAAAATCCGACTATAACCAGAACAGTGCTCTCAACGATCCACAACGACGCCTCGCTCCACGTGCAAGACTCAACATCCTAGGTAATAAGGTTTATGTTTATTGCCTACATGCTAGAATTACATAGAACTTTGCTCGTGGTATGCTTAGATTCCATTGCTCACTATTTGTTATTGCTTGAGAACACCTATGTGCTTACACTCTTCTGTCATTGTACTACTCGCGAACCATTCTCACTTATTCTACTTTTACTATGAAGATCATGTCTGGACGTGTGAACATGACTCAAGCCCAGTTGACGACTCTTATCAATGAACAAGTAGTTGCGGCACTTGCAGCTGCACAAGCAGGTAGTATACCCTGCGGATGTGATTCACACTAGGATCTTTAGATCCTACATTAACTCTTGTGTTTAACTTTGTCCTATTTGTACACAATAGGTCAACACGCCCCACAACCTGTCTGCACATTCAAGAACTTCATGGACTGTCGTCCAAGCACGTTCAGTGGCACGGAGGGGGCGGTTGGACTCCTCCACTGGTTCGAAAAGCTCGAGTCTGTGTTCGAGATGTGTGAATGCCCTGAGGCTCGCAGGGTGAAGTACGCCACTGGCACACTTGAAGGAATTGCGCTAACTTGGTGGAACGCGCAAGTTCAGATTTTAGGGTTGGCAGCTGCTAACGCCACCCCTTGGAATGATTTCAAGGAACTGATCAAAAGGGAATACTGCACACGGGAAGACATCCACAAGTTGGAAGATGAGTTTTACCATCTGAAAATGACTGGGTTAGAAATTGAAGCTTATACTAAAAGGTCAAACGAGCTGGCCGTGCTGTGTCCAACGATGGTGGACCCTCCAATCAAGCGCATTGAGCTGTATCTCAAGGGGTTAGCGCCAGAAATTCAGAGCCATGTGACATCGGCTAATCTTGACAACATCCAGGCTATTCAACGCCTTGCTCATCGCCTCACGGATCAGACAGTGGAACAGAACAAGCTGCCTAAACGTATCAGCGCTACTGCCACCGTTACCACTTCTACTACACTTGCTACTCCCAGTGACAACAAAAGAAAATGGGAGGGGGATTCCAGCAAAGGATCAGCTTCAGTTCAGTCTCAGGTTCAGCAGCGAAAGACTGACAGTTATCAGAGTCCCAGTCAGCACTCTTCAGGCAGTCACAGGCAGGGTGGATATCGAGGGAACCTTCCAAGGTGCAACAACTGCAACAGACACCACAATGGTCAGTGTAACAAGGGTCGCTGTCAAAGATGCCTCAAGATGGGTCACGAGGCCAAGGATTGTAGGAGCCCTCGGCCTGCGAATCAGAATCAGCAGCAGCACCAACCACCGCAGAATCAGCAACAGGGCAACAAGGGATGTTTTAATTGTGGCGCTGAAGGTCACTTCAAAAGACACTGCCCTCAGTTAAACCGAAACCAGAACAACAACAACAACAATAACAACAATCCGGGCAATGGCAACAACAACAACGGTGGGAACAATAACGACAACGAAGCAAGGGGTCGTGTATTTGTGCTGGGGAGGGGTGAAGCGAGAAATGATCCCAACGTAGTCATGGGTAAGTTTCTTCTTGACGACTTTTATGTTACTGTATTGTTTGATTCGGGTGCGGATACAAGTTATGTGTCTTTGAAAGTTAGCCAAATGTTAAAACGTGCTCCAACTCCCCTAAATACCAAACATGTCGTAGAGTTAGCTAATGGTAAAAGCATAGAGGCCACACACATAGTTCAGGGCTGTAATCTTATCCTCGCTGGTCAGACTTTCTCCATTGACCTCATTCCTATAGTTCTGGGTAGTTTTGACATTGTCGTTGGCATGGATTGGTTATCCAAGCAGCAAGCAGAGATCCTATGTAAGGAGAAGATCATTCGTATTCCTCGTTCGGGTCAAGAACCTCTCGAAGTTCAAGGCGACAAGAGTGGTGCTGTGGTTGGCATCATCTCTTTCCTGAAGGCTCAGAAATGTTTACGAAAGGGGCACACTGCCATTTTGGCACTAGTTACTGATGCATCGACGAAAGAGAAAAGAATAGAGGATATCCCAGTGGTACGTGATTTTCCTCAAGTGTTTCCTGAAGATTTACCCGGTCTACCGCCTCATCGCCAGGTCGAGTTTCAAGTCGAGCTAGCTCCAGGAGCAGCACCTATAGCTCGCGCACCGTATCGTTTAGCTCCAACTGAACTGGAAGAACTGTCTAAGCAACTACAAGAGCTCTTGGATAAGGGCTTCATTCGTCCAAGCTCTTCGCCTTGGGGAGCTCCAGTACTATTCGTGAAAAAGAAGGATGGCACTTTTAGGATGTGCATTGACTATCGCGAATTGAACAAGGTCACAGTGAAGAACCGCTATCCTCTTCCTCGTATTGACGACTTATTCGACCAGTTGCAAGGGTCGAGTTACTACTCCAAGATTGATCTGAGGTCAGGTTACCATCAGCTGAGAGTCCGGGATGGGGACGTCTCCAAGACAGCATTCAGAACTCGCTACGGCCATTACGAGTTTCTAGTCATGCCATTCGGGCTTACGAACGCGCCTGCAGTTTTCATGGATCTTATGAACAGGGTGTGCAAACCCTATCTAGACAAGTTTGTAATCGTCTTCATCGACGACATCCTGATCTTCGTTGTCGCATGTTCAAATCCTTTTGCTTAAGGATATGCTCGAGACTCCTGTGATCGGTGTAAATAGTGCTTGTCTAAATAATGCTTGCACACCCTATTCATAAGATCCATGAAAACTGCAGGCGCATTCTTTAGCCCGAATGGCATGACTAGAAACTCATAGTGGCCGTAGCGAGTTCTGAATGCTGTCTTAGAGACGTCCTCATCCCGGACTCTCAGCTGATGGTAACCTGACCTCAAGTCTATCTTGGAGTAGTAACTCGACCCTTGCAACTAGTCGAATAAGTCATCAATACGCGGCAGAGGGTAGCGGTTCTTCACTGTCACCTTGTTTAGTTCGCGGTAATCTATGCACATCCTGAAAGTACCGTCCTTCTTCTTCACAAATAGTACTGGAGCTCCCCAAGGCGAAGAGCTAGGACGAATAAAACCCTTATCCAAGAGTTCTTGCAGTTGCTTAGACAGTTCTTCCAGTTCAGTTGGAGCTAATCGGTATGGTGCACGAGCTATAGGTGCTGCTCCTGGAGCTAGCTCGACCTGGAACTCGACCTGGCGATGAGGCGGTAGACCAGGTAAATCTTCAGGGAACACTTGAGAAAAATCGCGTACAACTGGGATATCCTCTATTCTTTTCTCTTTCGTTGATGCATCAGTAACTAGTGCCAAAATGGCAGTGTGCCCCTTTCGTAAACACTTTTGGGCCTTCAGGAAGGAGATGATGCCAACCACGGCACCACTCTTGTCGCCTTGAACTTCGAGAGGTTCTTTACCAGAACGGGGAATACGAATGATCTTCTCCTTACATAGGATCTCTGCTTGCTGCTTGGATAACCAATCCATACCAATGACGATGTCGAAACTACCCAGAACTATAGGAATGAGGTCGATAGAGAAAGTCTGACCAGCGAGGATAAGATTACAACCCTGAACTATGTGCGTGGCCTCTAGACTCTTACCATTAGCTAATTCTACAACATGCTTGGTGTTTAAGGGAGTTGGTGCACGTTTTAACATTTGGCTAACTTTCAAGGACATATAACTGGTATCCGCACCCGAATCAAACAATACAGTAACATAAAAGCTGTCAAGAAGAAACTTACCCATAACTACGTTGGGATCATTCCTGGCATCACCCTGCCCCAGCACAAATGCACGTCCCCTTGCTTCGTTGCCGTTGTTGTTCCCAGCGTTGTTGTTTCCGTTGCCTTGGTTATTGTTGTTGTTGTTCTGGTTTCGGTTTAACTGAGGGCAGTGTCTTTTGAAGTGACCTTCAGCGCCACAATGAAAACATCCCTTGTTGCCCTGTTGCTGATTCTGTGGTGTTTGTTGCTGCTGCTGATTCTGAGTTACAGGCCATGGGCTCCTACAATCCTTGGCCTCATGACCCATCTTGAGACACCTCTGACAACGACCTTGTTGCACTGGCCACTGTGGTGTCTGTTACAGTTGTTGCACCATGGGTGATTTCCGCGATAAACTCTCTGCCCGCGACTACCAGAAGACTGCTGACTGGGACTCTGGTAGTGGTCAGTCTTTTGCTGCTGAACCTGAGACTGAACTGTAGCTGAACCCTTGCTGGAATCCCCCTCCCATTTTCTCTTGTTGTCACTGGGAGTAGCAAGAGTAGCAGAAGTGGTAACGGTATCAGTAGCGCTGATACGTTTAGGCAGCCTGTTCTGTTCCACTGCCTGATCCGTGAGGCGATGAGCAAGACGCTGAACATCCTAGATGTTATTAAGGTTAGCCGATGTCACATGGCTCTGAATTTCAGGTGCTAACCCCTTGAGATACAATTCGATGCGCTTGACTAGAGGGTCCACCATAGTTGGACACAAGATGGCCAGCTCGTTTGACCGTTTCGTATAGGCTTCAATTTCCGACCCTGTCATTTTCAGATGGTAAAGCTCCACTTCCAACTTGTGGATGTCATCACGTGTGCAGTATTCTCGCTTAATCAGCTCTTTGAAATCATTCCAAGCGGTGGCGTTAGCAGCTGCCAACCCTAAAATCTGAACTTGTGCGTTCCACCAAGTTAGCGCAATTCCTTCAAGAGTGCCAGTGGCGTATTTCACCCTGCGAGCCTCAGGGCATTCACACATCTCAAATACCGACTCAAGCTTTTCGAACCAATGGAGGAGTCAAACCGCTCCTTCAGTGCCACTAAACGTACTAGGACGACAATCCATGAAGTTCTTGAAAGCGCAATCAGGTTGCTGAGCGTGTTGACCTAGTGTGTAAGAATAGGACAAGGTTAAACACAAGAGTTGGTTTAGGAATGTAGGATCCAAAGATTCTAGTGTGAGTCACAACTGCAGGGTATACTACCTGCTTGTGCAGCTGCAAGTGCCGCAGCAACTTGTTCGTTGATGAGAGCCGTCAACTGGGCTTGAGTCAAGTTAATACGTCCGGCCATGATCTTCATAGCAAATGTAACATACGTGAGAGAGTGTTCGCAAATAGTGCGATGACAGAAGAGAGTAAGCACACAAGTGTTCTCAAGCAATAACAAATAGTAGGCAATGTAATCTAAGCATACCACGAGCAAAGTTCTATGCAATTCTAGAATGTAGACAATAAACAAAAACCATATTACCTAGGATGTTGAGTCTTGCACGTGGAGCGAGGCGTTGTTGTGGATCGTTGAGCACTGTACTGGTTATAGTCTGGTTTTAATAAAAACGTTTTTCCCTTATTTAAACCGAGTTCTCTATAACCAATGGCTCTGATACCAATCTGCCACACCCCCAAAATCCACCCGCAGAGTATCACCGCTTGGGAGCGTGACTGACCAGGATCAAGCCACCAATCATATAGAACAACGTAAATAGTAAAAGTAAATGTAATTTAACCAAACCAATCCATATGAAAGGTGTTCAAAACATAAGTATAAATTCAACGTTTAGCGGAAGCATATGAGTAAAAGCCCAACATAAGTAAAGTATGAAATGTCAAATGTTTAATCAAAGCATTCACGATCCTTGTCCACAACGACCGCGCCTCCCAGTGCAAGCTCCATGAATACCTAACGACCTGCAAGGCATGTAACAAAGGGTCAACAACTAGTTGAGCGAGTTCACAGTAAGTAAGTTCGTAATAATAAGTTTGTTTCGTAACATGTGGCTCTACTAGGCCGATAGTATGTTCTATTAGTGGGGGCTTCCCATAGTTGCATATACACTAGACTATTTGTGACCATAAGTGTTCTTCTTAACTCGAGAACAGCAGTACGTACAAGGTTTACATAGGTTTTACGTAAGTGTTCTCAACCCGAGGACAATGGTACACGGGGGTTTACGTAGGTTTTACGTAAGTGCCTGTCACATCCCGAGGCAGTTGTGAGGATAACTTTACGTAGGTTTTACGTAAGTGTCCTTCGCAACCTGAGGACAGTGATGAGTACAAGTATACGTAGGTTTTACGTATGTATCCTTCGCATCCGAGGACGATGGTAGATAGTCTAGTAACAGTGTAAGTACAATCCCATTCCTTCAATCCCATTCCCAACCCCGGGAATCCCATGCCTTGGTAAGAGTGTGAACTCACCTTGGTTTGCTCGGTTTGTTATTGCTTCTAGTGTTAATTAATGGTTAGGTCCGTTACACACGACCTAAGGTACATTGCACATAAACTCGATGTAAGTGTTTACGTTCAATTAGGGTTTGCAATTCCTTGATGTCCAAACTACTGTGTTCCGTGTGATAATTGTGTATAGAATGACATACATAGATTGTTCATACATACAGTATCATCCAGTAGCATATACAATGACATACAGTTACATGCAATGTGTTCTTCATACAGGGTTTTGAACTTAGCATTATAAATTATAAGTAAACTCAGATCCTTAATGTTAACATTAAGTCTAATACTGGTGTTTACAATAAACTCGGATCTTTCAAGCATTAACAAAACTTCGGATCATACAATCATTACCAAAATTTGGACATCTAGTCCTTGGGAACAAAACTCGGACCAAACACTCCCCCATAAAACTCAGATCATACATTGCTTGTAAAATTCGGACCTTACATCAACAACAAAACTCAGACTGCACAACATCATAAAACTCGGACTATATACATGAAATCAAAAGTCGGACCAAGCACCCATCATTAAAATTCGGACTAAACACCCCCTTTGAAAACTCAGACTATGCATATCATCACAAAAGTCAGTCTATTCATGACATGTGAAATTCGGACCATGCTTCACATTAAAATTCGGACCATATGTTTATCAAAAAACTCGGACCCAAGGATTCCATCTAAAAATTCGGACCCCATACATTATCTACAAAAATTCGGACTATGCATTTCTTATCAAAAATTCAGACCCTTCATGTATTACAAAAATTCGGACCATGTATCAATCAAAACTCGGACTTTGTGACTTCACAAAGTCCTGACACTTAACTCCGAGTTATCACATGCGTGAATTCCAAAAACCATTTTACAGAATCAATGTAACAGTTACATTTGCAGACTACGATCAAAACCCTAATCTTCATACTTTGGCAATGCTGTAATCTAATCAACAATCAAATAATTCTAACATATCAGGCATCTTAACATCAAGCAAGTGATTACACAACAGATCATTAACCATTACACAACAATCAGAATCTTTAATAACCACAGAGTCATTGTTTGGTGAACTAGGGTTTGCATGAATCAAATAATCAATGATTAGCAACAAATAACCATTAAACGTTTACCTTAGATTGATTCTAGATGGATTGGAAGATCAAGATTGATGCAAGAGAACTTGTGTAGCCAAGAATGATGAGAGAAATGATTGTAGAGAGAATGATTTGAAGTGACGTATGATTGAAATTTGTGAGAATAATTAGGGTTAAGGGGTTTTGTTTTATTTTCATTATTACCACTAAACACCCCTAAGTATCATCCTTTACACAAAACACCCACACCACATATAATTTACAGTTTCATCGCCAAGTTCATGTATTTGTCAATCATTCGTAAAATAACACATAACCATGCAACAATCACAATACACTTTATCAAATCACAACGTATACAGTTACAACGCAAGCAAATTGTGTAAGTAAGCAACTAAACAAACAGTGAACGTGCAATAAATGCGAAAGTGGAATCTCGGAAACTCGAGTTGTCACAAAATGAGCCGAGGATATCCAGGACACGGTCGAATTAACCCCCAATGTTTATGTTATCAAACTAGACTGTGACAACTCGTATTTCAGACCTACTTTGATGTAACGTATGTGCACGATATATGACTTTATGAAATTGAATGATTAATCGAATGTCTGATGATATGTTATGTGTTATATGTTGCGAATTAAATGCTTGTGTGCATGATACTTGAACCGCACAACACCCACGAATCACACAAGCCCTTTGGGCCGTAAAGCTTGATATCGGACCAGAAGGGGCAGCCCAAGCAAGGGCCGGCCCACTTCTCTTATACGTACAACATACACACAACCTTAGAGGGGGTCGTTTCTCATTTGTTACTAAACACCTACACACACTAAAACCCTAGACGACTTCCTCTCTCTCTCTCATTTTGCTTGGAACCCGACGGCACAAGATCATTCCCTTGTTCGGATCACACTTCTCTACTCGTAATAGGTTAGTGTTTTGATGTGATATCTTATTGAATGATGTGTTGATTGTATATGATTAAGTAAATCCGTTTAGGGTTCATGTTAGTAAAATCGATGATAATAAGATACATGGTTGTTGATGATGTTAATGATAATATTCTTGTGAATCGGTTACATAATGATGAAATCGGAATTGTGTGATGATGTTGATCCGTTGTTATGTTCTATCTCGGATTGTTAATGTTCATAAATCGGTTTCATGCTTGTTAAATTGTTCATATGTTAGGTTAGGGTTCATATGGATTAAAGAATAGATGCTTGCTTTGATCGAATTATGGCCATGATTGAATCTGTTTAGTTGTTGATTGATTGGTGAATTTTTGGAAACTATTGATGATAATTGATAATTGTAACTAACTGGCATATAATTCGGGTATGTTAAAACAAACCGCACAAGGTCTCTTGATCGTATAAGAGGCCCACACGTACAAGGCTTCGGATCGCACAAGACTGCTTGTCGCACAAGGTCTCTCGGATCACACAAGGCAGCTGGATCGTACAAGCCTTCACTGGATCGCACAAGTTGAACCAGGTCCATTCTGTTGGGCCGGACAGCCCAAGTGTCCAATCGCACAATCTGATCCGATCACACAAGTTCCATTCGCACAAGATGTTTAGATATGCATGATCGCATAACATCTTGTGGATCGCACAAGCTGGTGCGGATCGCACAAGATGTTGGGCCACACACAAACGTACAAACTGTTGATAAGCAGTTGGGCCGATCAGCCCAAATAGAACCGCACAAGCCCTAAGCCAATCGCACAACCCAGCTAATCGCACAAGTTACGCTGGATCGCACAATGTCATATATATATACGTTGAACATTGGGCCGAGTAGGAGTATTTGATCCGTTATGATTATTGGGCTTGTTTTAACAGAATCACACAACCCATTGTGGACCGCACAAGTAGGCGGATCGCACAACGGGTTGGGCCAATAGTAATTGGGCTTCTTGATTTCATTACTTGATTTTTTAAGTGTTGCCATGATCTATACGTGTTTGCTATGTTGTATACGTGCATTACATGAAGTCAAAACCTGACTTGTACAATAACCATGATAGGACGTGGTTGACCATTTACTAGCTTACCAGTACTCTTTGTGTATCTGCCGAGCAAACCAAGGTGAGTTCACACAGCCAAGGCATGGGATTCCCGGGTTGGGAATTGGGTTGGAATGTTGATATGGAATGATTACTCGTACTTACGCAATCACTAGACTATAGACCATCGTTCTCAGGATAGTCAGGACACTTACGTAAAACCTACGTAAACTAGTATCTACCATTGTCTCCCGGGTCGGGAGGACACTTACGTAAATCCTGCGTAACCTAATACCCACTACTGTCTTCCGGGTCGGAAGGACACTTACGTAAATCCTGCGTAAACCCCACGCGTACCACTGTCCTCGGGGAAGGGCACTCACGTAAATCCTGCGTGACCTAGTACGTATTCCTGTTCTCGGTTTAAGAAGAACACATGGTTGCAAATAGTCTAGTAAGTACCATAATGGGAAGCCCCCATTATTAAGGATAAATGTGAGAATCCCTCACTAATAGCATATACATGTATGGGAAGCCCCCACTATATGAACATACGCATTATTAATACGAACTTACTTCATGTGAACTCGCTCAACTAGTTTGTTGATTATTTGCTGCATGCCTTGCAGGACCTTAGGTACTTATGGAGCTTGCACAAGGAGGAGCAGGTCGTTGTGGGCAAATGGATCGTGATTACTTATGTCATTTCATACATTAATACTTATGATTGGGTTTTTACATTAATGCTTCCGCTATACTTAACTATGTTGGTTTTGATAAACACCTTTCGTATTGATGGATAACTTTTGCTATATATATATTTACATGTTCAATATGATTGGTGGCTTGATCCTGGTCAGTCACGCTCCCAAGCGGTGATACTCCGCAGGTGGATTTTGGGGGTGTGACAGATTGGTATCAGAGCCATTGGTTATAGAGAACTTGGTTTTAATATGGGGAAAACGTTTTTATTAAAACCAGACTATAACCAGAACAGTGCTCTCAACGATCCACAACGACGCTTCGCTCCACGTGGAAGACTCGACATCCTAGGTAATAAGGTTTATGTTTATTGCCTGTTTGCTAGAACTGCTTAGAACTTTGCTCGCATTACGCTTAGATACACATGACTTTATTACCTGAGAATACCTACGTGCTTACACTTTTCTGTCATCGCCCTACTCGCGAACCAATCTCATTTACGCTACTTTTACTATGAAGATCATGTCTGGACGGATTAACATGACTCAAGCCCAGCTAGAGGCTCTCGTTCAAGCTCAAGTTGCTGCGGCACTTGCAGCTGCTCAAGTAGTAGTATATCCTGTAGTCATAACTTACACTAGGACCTTTAGATCCTACACTCCTAAACTAGCCCTTGTATTTAAACTTTGCCCTATTCGTACACAATAGGTCAACCAGCGCAGCAGCAAGTTTGCACTTTTAAGAACTTCATGGACTGTCGTCCAAGTACTTTCAGCGGCACAGAGGGGGCAGTGGGACTCCTCCACTGGTTTGAGAAGCTCGAGTCTGTATTCGAGATGTGCGAATGCCCTGAGGCTCGCAGGGTGAAATACGCCACTGGCACGCCAGAAGGAATAGCACTAACTTGGTGGAACGCCCAAGTTCAGATCTTAGGGTTGGCAGCTGCTAACGCCACACCCTGGAACGATTTCAAGGAACTCATCAAGCGTGAGTACTGCACGCGTGACGACATTCACAAGCTGGAAAATGAGTTTTATCATTTGAAGATGACGGGGTCAGAGATAGAAGCATACACGAAGCGATCGAACGAATTGGCTATTTTGTGTCCTACCATGGTAGACCCTCCGATCAAGCGCATCGAGTTGTACCTCAAGGGTCTAGCCTCGGAAATTCAGAGCCATGTTACATCGGCCAACCTCGACAACATTCAGGATATCCAGCGTCTTGCTCATCGCCTCACGGATCAGGCGGTGGATCAGAACAAGTTGCCCAAACGCATCAGTGCTACCACTTCAGCCGCTACTCCCACTACACCCAGTGACAACAAAAGAAAGTGGGACGGGGATTCTAGCAAGGGTTCAGCAACGGTTCAATCCCAAGCTCAGCAGCAGAAGACTGACCACTACCAGAGTCCTAGTCAGCAATCCTCTGGTGGTCATAGACAAAGAAGGTATCAAGGGTTTCACCCTAAGTGTCACAACTGCAACAGGCATCACAGCGGCCAGTGCAACAAGAGTCGTTGTCAAAGATGTCTCAAGATGGGTCACGAGGCCAAAGACTGCAGGAGCCCACGGCCTGCAAATCAGAACCAGCAACCACAACAAGCAGCTCCACAGAACCCACAACAGCAGCAGCAGCCACAGCGTGGAAACCGGGGATGTTTCCAGTGTGGGGCTGAAGGTCATTTCAAACGCGATTGTCCTCAGTTGAACCAGAACCAGAATCGCAACAACAATAACCAGGGCAACGGGAACAACAACAACGGTGGAAACAACAACAACAATGGCAACGAGGCAAGTGTGACGACTCGTATACTGTGACAACTCGTAATTCGAACCTACCTTGGTGTAACGTTACGTGCTTACGTGAACTATGTTAACTGAATGAGTGAATGAATGTTATGTTTTATTATGCGTGAATGTATGTATATCATGGCCTAAACGCACAACTGAACCGAACCGCACAACCATCCATCGAACACACAAGGCCATTGGGCCGTATTACTTGCACTAGGATCAAAAGGGCAGCCCAAGAGTGGGTCGGCCCATCCCCCTAAATCGATGTGGTAACCATCTCATATTTTACAAAAACACACAAGTCACAAAAACCCTAGCTCTCCTTTCTCTCTCTCTCGAACTCAAAGGCAGCCAAACACCCATCTCTTCGAAGCTTTCTTGATTCGGATTATTCTTGTTCGAAGCTTGCTAATCGGTTAGTGCTTTACGATATATGTTTGTAAATTATGTATGATTACGTGTTCGATCTTATGACTAGGGTTGCTTGTATGATAGATCGTGATGTTTTAAATATATGTAATGGGATGTCTTGCAAGTAATCAATTGGATATAAGTCGTTTGAATTGTGTTAAGGTGATTGTAAACCGGATGCTTGTTAATCGATTATATGTTTGTGTTAATCGGGATTCATACTATGTTCGGATTCGGATGCTTGAATAAATCGGCTGTGACATATTAGAACTTGGGTAATATGTTTAGATTGTAGGGTTTAATCCGGTTGAATATTGGTAAGTTGTTCATGCTTGTTCGATTTGATATTGTGTGAGAAATGCTTGTTTGATCAGGTATGAATCATGATAGGAACTACAATTGTGTTAATTGATAAAATCTTAATTCTGGAAACTATTGAAATTGGTCAAAAAGAATTAATGGAATTTGTAACTAACTGCTTGATAATCGGAATGATTGGAACTGGTCGCACAAGACCTCTTAAGCGTACAAGAGGTCCAAACGCACAACTCATCCGAGTCGCACAAGCAGACCTGGCCGCACAAGAGGATCAGACCGCACAAGAGGTCCCCAGTCGCACAAGGACCTCTGAATCGCACATGTTGTATGTTTGCTTGAACTGTTGGGCCGGATTGTTAATTGGGTTGGGCTAGTCCGATCGCACAAACCAAGTGGACACTGTTTAGTTTGGGCCGGTTACTAAGTGGGGTTTGGGCTGGGTAACACAGCTGATCGCACAAGATATTTGGGCCGGGTGTGGTGTGAGTCGCACAATCCAAACTAGTCGCACAAGTGGTTCCGTCGCACAAGGTCATTCGGGTCACACAAGACGTGTGGGCCCGAATGCCTGGGCCGCACATGATTTTGTTTAAATGTCTTGACTGTTATGTGATACGTGTAATGATCTGGCATGTTAGTCGAATATCTTGGAATGTGAACTTGTGATATGAACCCGTGAACGTGCTAAGCATCTAATATGTGTCACTTGATGAGTACATGAAGTGCAATGTGATAATTGTGTGAAAGTAAGACATATGTTACTGTGGGACTTCGTGAACGACTGTTGCAACTTATATGATGATGTATGTGAATTACTTGTGCAATGTGAATGTAGAATACGTGATTCATGTGTACACGAAACTGATAGTTATCGGTAATCACTTTAGGATATGGTTGATCAACGTGAAACAAAGTGATAACACATACCGAGCAAATCCCAGGTGAGTTCATTGCATTCTCTCAAGCATGCGTCCCGGTGGTTTGGGACAACTGGTAAACATTTGGAAGGGAAACATTGGGTAAACAACTTAATCGGTTTTGGTTATTGCCTGGAGGGCAATGGGGGTAATTAGTTGATAGCGCTATTAGGTGGGAAACCTCACACCGGGCCGTAAGGACGGGGGTGAACTAATTATCTGGGTTTTCACTATGGTTGTTAAGAGGCACACTCCTCGGTTACGTAAGGGCGTTTTCCCTAGGGTAACTAGCGTGAACAACATAGTGGGTTGCTAAGAGGCACACTCCTCGGTTACGTAAGGGCGTAGTCCCTAGGGTAACTAACTTGAGCAACATCGTAACGCAACATTGAATCGCATTAACATATATCTGGTAACACAACACGTTAACGAAACCTTGAACTCACCAGCGTAGTCTGACACACTTGTTTGCATGCTTGTAGGTCATTAACATTTGGAACATGGACTTGCTATCTGGGTGTGCTGGAGTGGTCATGGATCGAGACTCTTGGATTCACTTATAAACAATACATTGATTTTGATTATTATTATTATGAAACGATTGCTAAACGATTACATGCTTCCACTACACAACTTTTGAGAATTGATATCATGATTGCCATCTTATTTTAGTAATTAATGTCATGACTTATTTAAATATTTATCATGGGTTCAATGTGATTGGTGGCTCGAACTCTGATGCGTAACACGCCTCGCGGGGTTTCCGCAGGTGGAATTTTGGGGGTGTTACAGTTGGTATCAGAGCCACTGGTTATAGTGAACTAGGTTTTAAGACGTTTTTGTAAAACCAGACTATAACCGAACACCTTTGAACAATCGATCATGACACTCAGCTCCAGATTGCAAGGTTCGTCTTTCGTATACTCATTGTACTACGTAACTAGTGGACACTTACATATGATATTGCATGCTAGTGCACGTTAAACACGATAGTATGAACTTACGTATCCCTTGCACCTGTTATATGACTGATAGGGTGGTAATTCCCTAAACATTCGTGACTTATGTTATGTGATGCTCCTTGTTTACTATTCGAGTTGGGGGAACCATTCGACATGAGTTAGGAGGAGCTGAGATGAGCATGCAAATCACAATATTATTGTGGGTGCACACATAATAATAATGTGGGGTGCATGCGAGTCCCAGTGAGGCTTAACAAGTGAAGAAGGGGTTCCGCCCTGTTAATTGATCAGTGTGAAACGTAACAAACTAATAGGAGTCATAACAGTGATCGTCTCCTACTTGAACGTGACTTTCTCACCTCTCTTTGAATCCTTTTGAGATCGCAATGCTATCGAGTATTACTTGAACGTCCATTTGAACGCCTAGCGAACTAAGTAGAATACTAGGTGCTTGTACGAACGTCCCTGAGTGGATGTTGCGGCGTCCATGATTGGTTTATACCCCTTTTTCTTTCCCCCTCACTCCTCTTTGTTGTTGGAACTCAATATACTCGCATCTCAGACCCTGAAGGGCGGTCACGCCTGTAACACTCTGGAAACATACCGTGTTTTACCCAGTCAACTTGTAAGAACGATGGGCATAAGGGTAAATTTAGTACTTTACCGATTTCAACATTTGAACGACCCCAATAATTGACCATGAACATCAACGATTTGACTCCAAACGAATCCTTAATTCTAGTCAGCAACTTATGGGAGCCGACTTTTATGAATCAATCGAAACGTAAACGATGACAATCGACCAGGAGGTGGACTGTGTAACTTCCAACACAACGAGTAGCACCCTGGAACTTAGCACGAAATATGAAGAAATGGACACCGTTGGTGAAGGATCGTAGAGTCCTGTTTCGAGTAACAACATTAGAAGCAACAACCATCGTGACATCAAGGTACTTGTAATAGTAGTTTACAGCATGGAAATGAAGGTGCCTACGGCATGTAATGGCAGTTGATGATTCAAAACGACAACAACCAAAGGAGCGATGACAGTATGGTAGAAATCCGTGTGATTGTAACAATAACACCGGCAGTGGTACTCGCGAAAGGATATTTAGGATCGACGTGGGCGACGACAGGACAATAACAACATGGTAGTTTGAATGGATAGCAAATCGCTTCGGCTCGATTCCGTTTAACCCTGATGCTTCTTGAAACCAAACCTGTTATGAAACCGGCTGATGGCAGGTCAGCGGAAACCGCATATGTTAGTTGGGATGCAAACTCGATATTGCGGGGGACAGACATTCGACACCGGTGTTACCTCTACTATCCTTGGTAGCTACAGCGCAATAGTTAGTGTTGGTGGGTTATTAGGACATATCGCCCGGACGTACCCTGTGAGGAGAAATTTAGCGTCACTATATGCTCTAAAGTACCAGAGTGGTGAAAAGATTAGCATCATGTCAGTAATGACAGCCTCAAAAGCGCCTGTGGAAGGAGGACCTCACTGTATTAGCAACCATAGCTAATGATCAGACTAAGTAAGATAGGATCGAGGACCCACCGATTGTTGTGACTCATCTCAAAGTGCAATTGGAGAAGCTTTCAGGTTTACTACCGCAACTATTAGTCAGAAACTCAGTGATCTCACGATTGGAGGGAGCTCCGAATACTCATACTCTTACCGTCTTACACCAGGAGGGTTGCAAGAACTGTGTAATCTACTACGAGAACTGATGCACAAGAGTTGGTTGGACCCAATTCTCACTTGGGGAGCCCCAGTTACATCCGTGAAGATAAACCTTTTTGTGTGTACGTACCAATTATCGAGCACCCATCGAGACGACAGTTGAGAACCGTTTGCCGCGGCCATGTATCGAAAATCGATCGACTAGTTACAAGAGACGAGCTTTCATTCAAGGATTAACTTACGAGCACATTATTATCAGATGGAAACCCAAGGGGAGAAAGTTCTTAAAGAAGCTTAGCAGACGCAATTCGGCCACACAACTTTGCACTCAAAGACCTTTAGAGCGATCATCACACCAGCAGCCTCATAGATCCTGTGAACCGACCGTGCTATTGGGTGACATTTTGAACCCTTTTCAGGGGGAAAGCAACAACATGGACAACTTTTTATCCTATTTGGGAGGTCCTGATGGAGGAGCCACATCACGTGACGTCTTGATAAATGTAGCTTCTGAATTCGAGAGGTACCTTTTGGGTAATGTAATCAACAGAGTGGGAATGCACGTGAATCTCGCTAAGACCCGTTTTCTTTGAGAACACTAAAAGTCCTTTGAGGATACAACGATTTCTTGGTTCCGCTTGATTTCTCACAGGAATTTCGAAAGTCGCATAGCTTAGATCCCTTTAGCACAGCGGAGTGCCGTGTTCGCGAAAGACAGAACGAGAGGACGTCTCTTCAGCTTTCGAATTCTAATTCAGTAAGGTACTGAGCCTCATTTTTACCCAAGGGCATGGGTAATACAGTGGTATATCATTATGTTTTGAATCAGAGTCCCAGATACACGTCGACGAAATAAGAGAGAGTAACGACTTACGTACTGAAATTACAAAGAAGAACTGCATGACACACAACTGGTGGTGGAAACCGTGATCTTTGGAGTTACACGGAGGCATTACTTGGACGGTACCAAATGCGTTACTAGACCGATCACAAGGGCCTTCTGTGTACTCTGGTGTCGAAAGAGCTAAGCCAGTAAATGGCATCGTTGGATGGAACTTCTGAGTGGAGTACGACTGTGGAACCTGAACGTGTATGGACTTTGCGGCTCGCCATCGACTCTAACCCACCTGACACAACTCGTTCTGTACAAACTAGGGAACTAACGGGAGAGAATTTTCAAGTTGAGTCCATGCGGGGCATGGAAGAGCAACCTTGGTGAAACGAACGATATTCATTAACTCATAGAACGACTATAAATCTCACTTCACAGCGACGGTAGGGAAGTTGTGGTTAGCAAAACACACCGGCTTCGAAAACTCTATTCAACTGGATTTTAAAGAAAGATGTTTGGACATGTAAATCTTGTACTGATGATTGGGCACGAAAACCCGTCTAACAATGTATGGGTATGACTTTTGACTTTGGGAAAAGTCAAGGCGAAGTATAAGAAACTGGCAACACCTATGTGGAAGATGGGAGCAAACTGCTATGAATGCTGCCACTAGTCTATTTACAACTCGAAATGGAAACACAAACAGTAACAATCGTTGATCGCTGAATGTGACCAGCACACCTCCTTGCAGTCAAGAGAACTGATGAGTCTTCTCAGCTCGTGAAAATTTCTCTGGAAGAGACGGATTATAGGCATGAGGACAATCGAGCAAAGTGACGAACCATCTGAGCACACGAAGGCATGTTGTAAGTATGTGTATAACTGACTTTAGTAAACGTTGGGAAGGACACTTATCTTGGGGAGAAGCTCTAATGCAGCTGCACCATGATAGTATGCATACAGCCCATGCTGAGGCATAACCTGGACAGTAACTCTAATCTCCTTGTTGGACTAATGTAGTTGACAACGTAATCGCAGGTCCAGGACCTGAGCTCAAAACTCTCGAACATTGCTTAGATCGGAAATTATTTGATGGCAGCGCATGAGCGCTAGGAAAGCTGATTAGCTTAGGGGGCGCTGGGAGCTTATTGTAGGCAAACATGTCATAATCGAAAGCATCACCCTGGGGGAGGGGTGCGGTATGCTATAGAAAACATGGCAAGCTTACTTTACGACGCGTGAGACGCTCGGATTACTGGAACAAACGGTGACTTGGCTCACAAACTCAGGCTAATTGATGAAACGGGATAACTATCGTAATGGTATGTATGCCCTAGGTTTAAGACAGTGGTTGCCCGATGAAACCCTGGTGATACCCTTACTGGAATTTGAGGTCATCAGATCAGTTGTATATATCTGGGAATCTATCGAAAGCATGGACTAAGAAGTCAAGGTTCGCTAGCATGAGTCATATGACAATCGTGAGGGCTTGTTAAACTTCAATACGTGGATTGAAGTTCACATAGGAACGGAAGAATATGTTAAAACTTCAATGTTCTCAATTGTTCAAAGGATTGAACCAACTCTTGATATCACTGGTGAATTTCGGGACGAAATCTCTTTCAAGTTGGGGAGGATGTGACACCCCAGGAAAACCAGTAAACAATATAACTTACCTAGCTTTAACTTATCTAGCTTTCTCAGTGAGTGCGTACCAAATTTCGGGACGAAATTTCTTTTTAGTTCGGGATACTGTGACAACTCGTATACTGTGACAACTCGTAATTCGAACCTACCTTGGTGTAACGTTACGTGCTTACGTGAACTATGTTAACTGAATGAGAGAATGAATGTTATGTTTTATTATGCGTGAATGTATGTATATCATGGCCTAAACGCACAACTGAACCGAACCGCACAACCATCCATCGAACACACAAGGCCATTGGGCCGTATTACTTGCACTAGGATCAAAAGGGCAGCCCAAGAGTGGGTCGGCCCATCCCCCTAAATCGATAAACACATGAGATGTGGTAACCATCTCATATTTTACAAAAACACACAAGTTACAAAAACCCTAGCTCTCCTTTATCTCTCTCTCGAACTCAAAGGCAGCCAAACACCCATCTCTTCGAAGCTTTCTTGATTCGGATTATTCTTGTTCGAAGCTTGCTAATCGGTTAGTGCTTTACGATATATGTTTGTAAATTATGTATGATTACGTGTTCGATCTTATGACTAGGGTTGCTTGTATGATAGATCGTGATGTTTTAAATATATGTAATGGGATGTCTTGCAAGTAATCAATTGGATATAAGTCGTTTGAATTGTGTTAAGGTGATTGTAAACCGGATGCTTGTTAATCGATTATATGTTTGTGTTAATCGGGATTCATACTATGTTCGGATTCGGATGCTTGAATAAATCGGCTGTGACATATTAGAACTTGGGTAATATGTTTAGATTGTAGGGTTTAATCCGGTTGAATATTGGTAAGTTGTTCATGCTTGTTCGATTTGATATTGTGTGAGAAATGCTTGTTTGATCGGGTATGAATCATGATAGGAACTACAATTGTGTTAATTGATAAAATCTTAATTCTGGAAACTATTGAAATTGGTCAAAAAGAATTAATGGAATTTGTAACTAACTGCTTGATAATCAGAATGATTGGAACCGGTCGCACAAGACCTCTTAAGCGTACAAGAGGTCCAAACGCACAACTCATCCGAGTCGCACAAGCAGACCTGGCCGCACAAGAGGATCAGACCGCACAAGAGGTCCCCAGTCGCACAAGGACCTCTGAATCACACATGTTGTATGTTTGCTTGAACTGTTGGGCCGGATTGTTAATTGGGTTGGGCTAGTCTGATCGCACAAACCAAGTGGACACTGTTTAGTTTGGGCCGGTTACTAAGTGGGGGTTGGGCTGGGTAACACAGCTGATCGCACAAGATATTTGGGCCGGGTGTGGTGTGAGTCGCACAATCCAAACTAGTCGCACAAGTGGTTCCGTCGCACAAGGTCATTCGGGTCACACAAGACGTGTGGGCCCGAATGCCTGGGCCGCACATGATTTTGTTTAAATGTCTTGACTGTTATGTGATACGTGTAATGATCTGGCATGTTAGTCGAATATCTTGGAATGTGAACTTGTGATATGAACCCGTGAACGTGCTAAACATCTAATATGTGTCACTTGATGAGTACATGAAGTGCAATGTGATAATTGTGTGAAAGTAAGACATATGTTACTGTGGGACTTCATGAACGACTGTTGCAACTTATATGATGATGTATGTGAATTACTTGTGCAATGTGAATGTAGAATACGTGATTCATGTGTACACGAAACTGATAGTTATCGGTAATCACTTTAGGATATGGTTGATCAACGTGAAACAAAGTGATAACACATACCGAGCAAATCCCAGGTGAGTTCATTGCATTCTCTCAAGCATGCGTCCCGGTGGTTTGGGACAACTGGTAAACATTTGGAAGGGAAACATTGGGTAAACAACTTAATCGGTTTTGGTTATTGCCTGGAGGGCAATGGGGGTAATTAGTTGATAGCGCTATTAGGTGGGAAACCTCACACCGGGCCGTAAGGACGGGGGTGAACTAATTATCTGGGTTTTCACTATGGTTGTTAAGAGGCACACTCCTCGGTTACGTAAGGGCGTTTTCCCTAGGGTAACTAGCGTGAACAACATAGTGGGTTGCTAAGAGGCACACTCCTCGGTTACGTAAGGGCGTAGTCCCTAGGGTAACTAACTTGAGCAACATCGTAACGCAACATTGAATCGCATTAACATATATCTGGTAACACAACACATTAACGAAACCTTGAACTCACCAGCGTAGTCTGACACACTTGTTTGCATGCTTGTAGGTCATTAACGTTTGGAACATGGACTTGCTATCTGGGTGTGCTGGAGTGGTCATGGATCGAGACTCTTGGATTCACTTATAAACAATACATTGATTTTGATTATTATTATTATGAAACGATTGCTAAACGATTACATGCTTCCGCTACACAACTTTTGAGAATTGATATCATGATTGCCATCTTATTTTAGTAATTAATGTCATGACTTATTTAAATATTTATCATGGGTTCAATGTGATTGGTGGCTCGAACTCTGATGCGTAACACGCCTCGCGGGGTTTCCGCAGGTGGAATTTTGGGGGTGTTACAGCAAGGGGTCGAGCTTTCGTGCTAGGGCGAGGAGACGCAATGAACGATCCCAATGTAGTTATAGGTAAGTTTCTCCTCGACGATATTTATGTTACTGTTTTATTTGATTCGGGTGCGGATACAAGTTATATTTTTGTGAAAGCCAGTAAATTGTTAAAACGTACATCAACACCCCTAAACACCAAACATGTCGTAGAACTAGCAAATGGTAAGAGTTTAGAAGCCACGCAGATAGTCAGGGGTTGTAGTATTGTCTTAGCCGGTCAAGTTTTCTCCATCGACCTTATTCCCATAGTCTTGGGAAGTTTCGATATCGTCATAGGGATGGATTGGTTATCCCAACATCAGGCAGAGATCTTATGTAGTGAGAAGATTATTCGCATTCCACGTTCTGGTTAAGAACCTCTCGAAGTCCAAGGCGACAAGAGTGGTGCAGTGGTTGGCATCATCTCTTTCTTGAAGGCTCAGAAGTGTCTGCGGAAGGGTCACACCGCAATCTTGGCACTCGTTTCAGACGCGTCAGTGAAGGAAAAGAAACTGGAGGATATTCCAGTAGTACGCGACTACCCTCAGGTGTTTCCTGAAGACTTACCTGGCTTACCGCCTCACCGCCAGGTCGAATTTCAAATCGAGCTCGCTCCAGGAGCAGCACCCATAGCTCGCGCACCATATCGTCTAGCTCCATCAGAATTGGAGGAATTGTCAAAGCAGCTACAAGAGCTCTTGGAAAAGGGCTTCATTCGTCCAAGCTCTTCGCCATGGGGAGCTCCAGTACTATTTGTGAAAAAGAAAGACTGTACGTTCAGAATGTGCATAGACTACCGTGAACTCAACAAGGTGACGGTGAAGAACCGCTATCCTCTTCCACGCATAGACGACTTATTCGACCAGTTGCAAGGGTCGTGTTACTACTCCAAGATAGACCTACGGTCAGGGTATCATCAGCTGAGAGTCCGGGATGAGGACGTCTCCAAAACCGCATTCAGAACTCGTTATGGCCACTACGAGTTTCTTGTCATGCCGTTCGGGTTAACGAACGCACCTGCTGTATTTATGGACCTTATGAACAGGGTGTGCAAACCCTATCTTGACAAGTTCATCATTGTTTTCATTGACGACATTCTGATCTACTCCAAGAGTCAGGAGGAACACGAGCAGCATCTACGCCTTATTCTGGAACTCCTACGGAAGGAGCAGCTGTACGCTAAGTTCTCGAAATGCGACTTCTGGCTTCGTGAAGTCCACTTCCTAGGCCACGTAGTGAACAAGGATGGGATCCATGTCGATCCATCCAAGGTAGACTCGATCAGAAACTGGCCTGTACCACGCACTCCAACGGAAATACGCCAATTCTTGGGTTTGGCGGGTTATTACAGACGGTTTATCAAGGATTTCTAAAAGATTGCTCAGCCGCTTATGCTACTGACACAGAAGGGTGTCACCTACCGTTGGGGAGATCCCCAGGAAACTGCTTTTCAGCACCTAAAGGATAGGCTTTGCAGTGCACCTATCCTCTCTCTGCCAGAGGGCACAGATGACTTCGTGGTTTATTGTGATGCATCCATTCGGGGACTTGGATGTGTGTTAATGCAGCGCGACAAGGTTATTGCTTACGCTTCACGTCAACTCAAGATTCACGAACGGAACTACACGACGCACGATTTAGAGCTGGGAGCTGTTGTTTTCGCGCTTAAGATATGGCGACACTACCTGTACGGTACCAGGTGCACGATTTACACCGATCACAGGAGTCTCGAGCATATCCTTAAGCAGAAGGATTTGAACATGCGTCAACGACGATGGGTCGAGTTACTGAACGATTACGAATGCGCTATCAAGTACCATCCAGGCATGGCCAATGTTGTGGCCGACGCCCTCAGTCGGAAAGACACTTTACCTCAGCGCGTGCGAGCGCTACATCTTACTATTCAGTCCAGTCTTCCTGCGCAGATACGAGCTGCTCAGATAGAAGCTTTAAAACCCGAGAATGTCATGGCCGAAGCCTTACGCGGCTCAAGGCAACGCATGGAACAAAAGGAAGACGGCGCCTACTATGTAACGGGGCGTATTTGGGTCCCACTTTATGGCGGTCTACGCGAACTTGTGATGGACGAAGCACACAAGTCTCGCTACTCGGTACATCCAGGGTCGGACAAAATGTACCACGACATCAGCACTACATACTGGTGGCCTAGCATGAAGGCCCACATCGCTACTTACGTCGGCAAGTGTTTGACCTGTGCGAGGGTCAAGGTTGAATACCAGAAACCAGCGGGTCTACTTCAGCAGCCTAAGATACCGCAATGGAAATGGGAAGAAATTTCCATGGATTTCGTTACAGGCCTACCTAAATCCCAGCGTGGGAATGATACCATATGGGTGATCGTGGATCGACTCACCAAGTCTGCACACTTCCTACCTATAAAGGAAACGGATAAGTTCTCCACTCTCGCAGACGTTTATCTTAAAGAAGTTGTTTCGAGGCACGGGGTGCCCACATCCATCATTTCGGATCGCGATGCACGATTCACGTCAGAACTATGGCAAGCGATGCACAAATCTTTCGGCTCACGATTAGACATGAGCACAGAATATCATCCTCAGACGGATGGGCAGTCTGAGCGGACGATTCAAACCCTTGAAGACATGCTTCGGGCATGCGTTATTGACTTCGGCAACAGCTGGGAAAAGCATCTCCCTTTGGTGGAGTTCTCATATAATAACAGTTATCACACCAGCATACAAGCCGCTCCATTCGAGGCATTGTACGGACGTAAATGCCGGTCACCTCTCTGTTGGGCAGAGGTAGGGGATAGTCAGATTACGGGTCCAGAGATCGTAGTGGACGCCACAGAAAAGATTGCACAAATAAGACAACGCATGGCGGCAGCGCGCGACCGTCAGAAAGCCTACGCGGATAAGCGTAGAAAGCCTTTGGAATTTCAGGTCGGGGACCGGGTTTTACTTAAAGTCTCACCCTGGAAGGGTGTGGTTCGTTTTGGCAAACGGGGCAAACTAAATCCGCGATATGTCGGACCATTCGAGATCGTAGAGAAAATCGGCAAGGTAGCCTACAGATTGAACCTACCAGCTGAACTCGGGGCAGTTCACAATGTCTTTCATGTGTCGAATCTGAAGAAGTGCTTATCAGATGAGACCCTTATCATTCCTTTCAAAGAACTCACTATCGACGAGCGGTTGCAGTTCGTCGAGGAACCAGTTGAAATCACGGACCGGGATGTGAAGGTCCTCAAAAACAAGAGAATCCCTCTTGTTCGAGTACGTTGGAACTCCAAACGTGGCCCAGAGTACACCTGGGAACGCGAAGACAGGATGACAGAAAAGTACCCCCAGTTATTCGAAACCAATGCAACCACTACTAAGGCTGAAGCTACTACTTCGGAATTTCGGGACGAAATTCCAGATCAACGGGGGGAGGATGTGACACCCCAGGAAAATCAGTGAACAGTACAACTTACCTAGCTCCCTCAGTGAGTGTATACCAAATTTCGGGACGAAATTTCTTTTTAGTTGGGGATAATGTGACAACTCGTATTTCAGACCTACTTTGATGTAACGTATGTGCACGATATATGACTTTATGAAATTGAATGATTAATCGAATGTCTGATGATATGTTATGTGTTATATGTTGCGAATTAAATGCTTGCGTGCATGATACTTGAACCGCACAACACCCACGAATCACACAAGCCCTTTGGGCCGTAAAGCTTGATATCGGACCAGAAGGGGCAGCCCAAGCAAGGGCCGGCCCACTTCTCTTATACGTACAACATACACACAACCTTAGAGGGGGTCGTTTCTCATTTGTTACTAAACACCTACACACACTAAAACCCTAGACGACTTCCTCTCTCTCTCTCTCTCTCGTTTTGCTTGGAACCCGACGGCACAAGATCATTCCCTTGTTCGGATCACACTTCTCTACTCGTAATCGGTTAGTGTTTTGATGTGATATCTTATTGAATGATGTGTTGATTGTATATGATTAAGTAAATCCGTTTAGGGTTCATGTTAGTAAAATCGATGATAATAAGATACATGGTTGTTGATGATGTTAATGATAATATTCTTGTGAATCGGTTACATAATGATGAAATCGGAATTGTGTGATGATGTTGATCCGTTTTTATGTTCTATCTCGGATTGTTAATGTTCATAAATCAGTTTCATGCTTGTTAAATTGTTCATATGTTAGGTTAGGGTTCATATGGATTAAAGAATAGATGCTTGCTTTGATCGAATTATGGCCATGATTGAATCTGTTTAGTTGTTGATTGATTGGTGAATTTTTGGAAACTATTGATGATAATTGATAATTGTAACTAACTGGCATATAATTCGGGTATGTTAAAACAAACCGCACAAGGTCTCTTGATCGTATAAGAGGCCCACACGTACAAGACTTTGGATCGCACAAGACTGCTTGTCGCACAAGGTCTCTCGGATCACACAAGGCAGCTGGATCGTACAAGCCTTCACTGGATCGCACAAGTTGAACCAGGTCCATTCTGTTGGGCCGGACAGCCCAAGTGTCCAATCGCACAATTTGATCCGATCACACAAGTTCCATTCGCACAAGATGTTTAGATATGCATGATCGCACAACATCTTGTGGATCGCACAAGCTGGTGCGGATCGCACAAGCTGGTGCGGATCGCACAAGATGTTGGGCCACACACAAACGTACAAACTGTTGATAAGCAGTTGGGCCGATCAGCCCAAATAGAACCGCACAAGCCCTAAGCCAATCGCACAACCCAGCTAATCGCACAAGTTACGCTAGATCGCACAATGTCATATATATATACGTTAAACATTGGGCCGAGTAGGAGTATTTGATCCGTTATGATTATTGGGCTTGTTTTAACGGAATCACACAACCCATTGTGGACCGCACAAGTAGGCGGATCGCACAACGGGTTGGGCCAATAGTAATTGGGCTTCTTCATTTCATTACTTGATTTTTTAAGTGTTGCCATGATCTATACGTGTTTGCTATGTTGTATACGTACATTACATGAAGTCAAAACCTGACTTGTACAATAACCATGATAGGACGTGGTTGACCATTTACTAGCTTACCAGTACTCTTTGTGTATCTGCCGAGCAAACCAAGGTGAGTTCACACAGCCAAGGCATGGGATTCCCGGGTTGGGAATTGGGTTGGAATGTTGATATGGAATGATTACTCGTACTTACGCAATCACTAGACTATAGACCATCGTCCTCAGGATAGTCAGGACACTTACATAAAACCTACGTAAACTAGTATCTACCATTGTCTCCCGGGTCGGGAGGACACTTACGTAAATCCTGCGTAACCTAATACCCACTACTGTCTTCCGGGTCGGAAGGACACTTACGTAAATCCTGCGTAAACCCCACGCGTACCACTGTCCTCGGGGAAGGGCACTCACGTAAATCCTGCGTGACCTAGTACGTATTCCTGTTCTCGGTTTAAGAAGAACACATGGTTGCAAATAGTCTAGTAAGTACCATAATGGGAAGCCCCCATTATTAAGGATAAATGTGAGAATCCCTCACCAATAGCATATACATGTATGGGAAGCCCCCACTAGATGAACATACGCATTATTAATACGAACTTACTTCCTGTGAACTCGCTCAACTAGTTTGTTGATTATTTGCTGCATGCCTTGCAGGACCTTAGGTACTTATGGAGCTTGCACAAGGAGGAGCAGGTCGTTGTGGGCAAATGGATCGTGATTACTTATGTCATTTCATACATTAATACTTATGATTGGGTTTTTACATTAATGCTTCCGCTATACTTAACTATGTTGGTTTTGATAAACACCTTTCGTATTGATGGATAACTTTTGCTATATATATTTACATGTTCAATATGATTGGTGGCTTGATCCTGGTCAGTCACGCTCCCAAGCGGTGATACTCCGCAGGTGGATTTTGGGGGTGTGACATAGACAGATTAAAACGGGTTATGTAAATTTATTAATCACAATCTGATTAAATGATTTCATACCCGACTAAGCGGTATTATTATACCGTATCCCAAGCCCGTATAAGGGAAAATAAGTTAAAAGTATTTAAGTGAGCTAGCAGTATAATCCTAAAGCTTTTGATGGCACATTCTACTGGAAGCTATTTAATCTGTATAGAAGGTTTATTAACCTATTAGGATGCTAACGGGTCTTTAATTAAGTCAAGTACTTAGACCGGCTAGCTAGAAAGAACTTGCGGTTCTAAACGCTAGATTAAGCGGAGACCGGAATAGAATGTGGTTTAGACCCGACAAGCTTGGATACTTGTATAATATGGGTAAACTAAACACATTCTGGAATTTGAGAATTTAATGATAAGGTTAAGCCCGTTTCGGCTATTTTACGTAAACTAGTCACATATGCCGATCCGAACGCATAAACGCGTAACGGGTAACTAAATGAATTATATACAAGTATTAATTGCTATTATGCTTAAAATATGTTAATACATCAGTAGGATGTTAACATATATGCCCAAAAAGTAATTTAAACCAAGTTAAGTCCCATGAGGGCAATTTGGTAATTTTAATACTTATAAAAGAGATTTTATGACAAACTGAAGTTCTGGTCCTTTGATATCAGTAAAAATATTTAATTTTACCTTATTACATCAGTAAGATATTATACATATGTGAAATTTACTATTTATGACCAAACTATGTCCCGAAAGGGCATTTTGGTCATTTCACATAGGCTTTTAAGGGCATTTTTGGAAACCTGAGTTCATAACTTATACCTACTGTAAAAATATTTAAATTTGTTAAAAAAGTCAGTAGGTAACAAGTCTTAGATGTTAAATATGGTTTTAAACCATACCATGCACCTAATTAGTGTAAAACTCGCTAATTGACGATAATCAAGATGTTTATGAAATTCTGAGATTTTGATCAGTTTTAAATGCTCAAAATAATTTATTTAATGTATGAAATCAGTAGGAAAAAGTTTGGCATTCAAATCCTTTGCTAATCTCATTTTATGCTTAAAAAGGGTATTATCGTCATTAACCGAATTACACAAGAACTCTATGTTTTAAACAGATTCTAATCTGACCAAAAATCTTAAAATTCCTTAAAAGTAACATCTTAACGGTAGGTAATGATTTTTGGTTCAAAATCCAAGTTTAAAGGTGCATTATGCAAGATATCGCAAATTAATTAATAAAAAGCTTCTAATTACGATATCGCGCATAACTCCTATTTGGGACCAAGAACTGATGTCAAATTTTCGGGACAAGTCTAAGTATCAGTAGCAAAGGTTTTTGTCCACTCACATTGCTAAAAATCTCAGTTGTATGTCAAAAGGGCGTTTATGACATTTTTAAGCATATTAACGACCAAGTGCATATAACTCAAACCACTAAGCACCATGCAATACAACTCCAGAGGGTTATACTACTAAATAATGTGGTCCTAATAGAAGCTTAAAACATGGGAGAATTAAGCTTAAATGGGTCAGAACTGAAAGTCAAAGCAAAAGTCAAGCTTTTGCGACTTTCAGTTATAAACTCACCTTGGACTGTTAATTGTCGGGTTAGGACTGATAAAACATGTTTTAATATTAATTACCAAGTCATTAGTATGTTAAAATATAATTTAGAACTTTTGTTTTATTAATTTAAATCATTTTTAAACATTCTGTCTAGTTTGACTTTTTGTCAAACTAGTTTGACCCGACAATTAACTAGTCAAATGAAATAATTAGGAGGTGCCCTTTTAAGGGTTAATCACCTACATTAATATGGTTTCATAACCACTTTCGTTTCGGTCAGTGACTGGACCATTTGAGATTAAAACGAAAGTCAAATATAAATTACGACAAGTTTGACTTTTCGGTAATTAAGCTAATTAAAACGACTAAGCAAGTAATTAAACTCTTACTAATGGTCCTTGCTATCTTTTCTACACTTGGTATTCTTCTCCTACTGATTGCAAGCTCCAGGTGAGAGTTCTTGAAAGTTTGCAAGTGAAGTGCATATGAACATAAGACTAGAGCCTCTTATATAGCAATTCCCAAGTGTTTGGATCACTTCCAGCTGTTATGGGACATCCTAGGATCACTCCAGGTGTCCTAGTAGATTTATAAAATCGTTTAAGAGCCCATGGGATCGATACAATCGAGTTTGAGGCGGTGCAAAGCTGAAACCCGCACCTGTCATGATCTTTCTGAGCTGGGGACTTTTACGCGGCCCGCGTAAGTGTTCTTCAAGGCTTACGCGGCCCGCCTGGAACCGGGTTTCAGGTTAAACAAGTTTTAAACTTGTCCAATTCAGCCCCTGGCCATTTAAAACCTCATTTAACCTTATTGTTGACATGTAAGGCCCTTGTAGTTAGTTTGTTGAGGCTCAAGGATGTATAAACAAACTTCGTTAGATTCGGTTTCGTTAAATATCACTATAAATGCAAGTTTCTTCAAGTTGACACTTATAGCCCAAAGTCTTGAAAACTTGCTTAACGATCTCGAAACCACGTGAAATTTTTATCACTTATTCTTGAGAGTATATTTGAATATTTCGAAGCCTCGGATTCGTTAAAAGGACACCCAGAGGTCAGAATTAACATGTTGACACATTTAACCCTTGTAGTTTTATAATCTTCTGATTATTTTCACAAATGGCTTCTTATATCCAATTTATGATTCGTTTAAGAATATATTCTTCACGTATGGTCATTCAGAGGCAAAAGTATGGCATGTTGACACTTTTAGTCCCTTCGCATACATATTTTCACTGTTTGTCAACTTTAGTCCTTCAAACTCAATCTTTCATATATTTAGAGTTTAGGACACGTGTCTATATATAATTGGACACGTTTTTACGTGGTGTTACATCTGCCCTTAAAAGAAATCTAGACCCCGAGATTTATTGGAATAAGTGAGGGTACTTCTGTTTCATAATGGACTCGACTTCCCACGTGTATTCGGGACCTCTACGGGCATCCCATTTGACTTTTACTATAGGTACATGCTTTCTTCGGAGCTTTTTAACCTGACGATCCTCAATCGATATGGGTCTTTCAACAAACCTCAGTCTTTCATCA
Organism: Helianthus annuus; assembly: GCF_002127325.2. NCBI lineage: Eukaryota > Viridiplantae > Streptophyta > Magnoliopsida > Asterales > Asteraceae > Helianthus > Helianthus annuus. Next base: position 81,095,775 of record NC_035442.2, read on the forward strand.
ATCTGTACATCTTTATGAGACATAGCCAGCGATTCATCAGCTAGGCATTTCTTGAGATTACAAATGTGGAACACATTATGAATTCCACGCATCTCCTCAGGCAAGTTTAGCTTATAAGCTACACTGCTGACACATTCAATAATCTCGAATGGTCCAATATACCTAGGGCTTAGCTTGCCCTTTTTAACAAAACGCACCACCTTTCCAGGGTGATACTTTCAGTAAGACTTTATCGCCAACCTCAAACTTTAGAGGTTTTCGCCTCTTATCAGCATAACTTTTCTGCCTATCCCTGGTAGCTTTCAGGCGATCACGAATCTGGACAATCTTGTCCGTCGTTTCAAGGACTATATCAGGTCCTGATAACTGAGCCTCTCCTACTTCTGCCCAACAGACAGGCGCTCTGCATTTCCTACCATATAATGCCTCAAAAGGCGCAGCTTGAATGCTTGTATGGTAGCTATTGTTATAGGAGAACTCGATCAAGTGTAGGTGGTCATCCCAACTACCACCTAAATCAATAACACATGCACGAAGCATGTCTTCCAAAGTTTGAATTGTACGCTCACTCTGTCCATCAGTCTGAGGATGGTAAGCAGTACTAAAATTCAAACGTGTGCCCAAAGATTGTTGGAAACTTTTCCAAAAATGGGAGGTGTATCTAGTATCTCTATTAGAGATAATAGACACCGGTATGCCATGAAGAGATACAATCTTATCTACGTACAATTAGGCTAACTTGTTGGAGCTATGAGTCTCCTTGATGGGTAAGAAATGTGCTGACTTAGTCAGTCTATCAACTATAACCCATATGGTATCATTTCCATGCTTTGTTTTAGGTAACAATCCATGGTTACCATCTCCCACTTCCATGTGGGAAGTTCTGGCTGTTGTAACAGACTTGATGACTTTTGATGTTCAGCTTCAATCTGAGAACATGTCAGGTATTTAGCTACATGTGTGGCAATAGACTTCTTCAAACCTATCCACCAATAATTAGCCTTCAAATCCTGATACATTTTGTCACCTCCAAGGTGAACTGAATATTTGGAGTTGTGTGCTTCTTGGAGAATTACATCTCGAAGTCCTCCATGAATAGGAACCCAAATCCTTCCATTCAGTCTAAGGATTCCATCCTCACCGGGTGCTAACTGTTCAACAGTTACACCTAAACTTTCATTTGGAAGGTTAACTTCCAAAACAACATTTTTATGTGCAGCTAATAGCCTTTCATTCAGACTATTCTTTAACTCAATGCTCTTGGAATTGATCCTGATTGGTTTAACTCTTTCCTTTCGGCTTAGAGCATCAGCGACCACATTCGCTTTACCTGGATGGTAGTGTATCTCACAATCATAGTCATTTAGAGTCTCCATCCAACGACGCTGTCTCATATTGAGCTCTTTTTGATTGAACATGTCACACCCCGATATTTCCATGTATTACCGATGGGCCCGGTGGGGAGTATCGTGACATAGTTGATATCATCATAGTCAAACAACACAATTTAATGCACAGCGGAAGCAAAAGATGAATCACATTACAAACCGAATAAAAAGTAATATCAAAGTATTACAAACGGACTGTAAAGGATCCACAGCCGGATCAAAAGATAAAAAGATCATTGTTCAAGAGACTTTAACATCTTAAGCTTGCAAGACTCTTTAGTGATGCTAGGAGTAGCCAGCCTATTCCGTATAGTACCTGCACTTAGCCTTTTTGGGAAAATACGTCAGTTTACACTGGTAAATAAAAAACCGATTCATTTTGAAAAGAGTTTAAGAAAACTGATTTGAATGCACATGGCACAAAAGTTCTTTTATAACTTAGGACAATTATTTAGAAATAATCTTGTATACAATTTTACTTATTTGTCGTCCGTCAGGGTCGGTTAGAAGAGCCGGACAAGATTAACTGACACGCCACAGGTATAATGCCCACAAGGTCAGTTCCTTAAAGTGGGTTACCAGTTTTTACATATGCAGCTGTCAGGTGTATGCCTACACCCCGTGCTTAAGTCGTGGCCATTTCAATGAATGATGCCAAGGATATCCGGGACATGGTCATTAACCCCCCAAGGGCCATATACCAAATAAAACAGATTAAAAAGGGTTATGTAAATATATTAATCACAATCCGATTTAAACAACTACATACCCGACCAAGTGGTATTATTATAATACCGTATCCCAAGCCCGTATAGGGAAAATAAGTTAAAAGTATTTACCTGAGCAAGTATATATCACAAAGAGTGCAAGTAGCTTTTACTGGGCTCTTAATCTGGAACGAAGGTTTTAATAACCTATTAGATTCCTAACGGGTCTTAATTAAGCCTAAACTTAGACCGGTTAATTTTAAAGGAAGATACGGTTCAAAACGCACGATTAAGTGAAGACCGGATTAGAATGTGGTTTAGACCCGACAAGTTTGTATACTTGTTTAATATGGGTAAACTAAACACATTCTGGATTTTGAGACAAAAATGATAAGGTTTGACCCGTTTCGGTTAATTTATGCAAACTAGTTACATAAACCGCACCGAACGCGAAAAGTGTGTAACGGGTAACCAAATGAGTCATGAACAGGTTTCCTAAGTTAATATGCCTTAAATAAGTTGTGATATCAGTAGGATACCTTCCATTATGCCCAAAATGGATTTAAACTCAAATTATGCCCCGTAGGGGTATTATAGTCATTTTAAAGCTTATAAAAGAGTTTAAATATAAATCTGAGTTTCAGGTCTGATATAATCAGTAAAAATATGTATTTTTATAAGTCATAACAGTAGGGTATTGCATATATGTGAAATTTATCTTTTATAACCAAACTATGCACCGTAGGGGCATTTTGGTAATTTCACATAGGCTTTAAAGGTCAAAATTTACATTCTGAGTTCAAAACTTTTGTTTACTGTTTAAATTATGAAAATTTACTTAAAACATCAGTAGGTATTAAGTTTTATATATTTAAAATAGTTTTAACCCATACTATGCGTTTAAAACGCGTAAAAAGGTGGTTTTAAGCGATTTCCGGGTTTAATACGAAAAGCTGATATTTTTATCATTCCAGAAGGCTTAAAATATTTTATTTATCATATAAAATCAGTAGCAAAAGGTTTGGTATTAAAATGTTATGTAAAACTCATTTTATGCATGAAAAGGGTAAAACCGACAATTACCGAATCAAAGCTATAACCCTATGTTATTGTGATAACTCGAATTTCCAGGATTCCTATTTCGCATTTGTTGCACGTTCATTGTTTGTTTAGTTGATTATTTGCACAATTAATTGCTATGGAATTGTATACGCTTTGATGCAATGAATTGTATTGTGTGATTGTGCATGGTTGTTTGTTAAATATTGAAAGACTTGACAAAGATATGAACTTGGTGGTGAAACTGTGAAACTGTTATGAGATGGTGTGCTATTGTAAAATCTAATAATTAAGGGTGTGTAGAGTTATTAGTGAAACTTATATGATACTTAACCCTAATTCTTCACTAAACCCCACACAAGAAACAAGGCACGTACTTTCATTCTTTGGTTTTCTCTGGCAATCATCACATCATCATTGGCAACCTATTCATCACTTTCGATTCTACATTTTCTTTAGAATCGACACAAGGTAAATGCTTATTGTTTAATTGATTGTTGATTGTATCAATTCTTGATTATGCGTTCATGAAAACCCTAGTTTTCATATGATGTTCTGTAATTGTTAATGTGATCCTGATTATTGAGAATTTGATGAATGGTTAGTGGTATGACGATAAGATTGTTCACCTAATGATTGCTTGTAATCATCGATGTATTGTTTATGAATTCTGCATATATGTAATTAGGGTTTCACGATCGTATGAGAACATAAAATGTAAATGATACAATCTCTAGGAAGTGAACGTTCGTATGTTTGTTTATTTGTCAGAGTTTTAAGCATAAACTTTGTTCCGACTTTTGGCTTTAAAACAAGTGATGACCGAGTTCTTTATCACAAGTATGGTCCGATGTTTATTCACATAACATGCTGTCCGATCTTTACAAGTTTAAGGGGGTCCGAGTTTCTTAATGGATACCCCTTTGGTCCGACATTTAAACCCTAGCAAAGGGGGTCCGAGTTTTAAGTGATTGGTCCGGCCTTTTTGTCAATTTAAACCCTAGTCCGACTTATTTACATGCCACACTTAGTCCGAGTTTGTTTTACATCTTGCTGGTCCGAGTTTTTGAATATATAAGATGGGTTGTCCGAATTTTTCAAGGGGCAGGTGGTCCGAGTTCTTTAAGGGGGGGTGATGTCCGATCTTTGTGACCCTTTACCTGGTCCGAGTTTCTTGGCCAAATCCTTTTGTCCGACTTTTTACCCCCCATACCCCCTAGTCCGAATTTCATGTGTGGAAGTTATGTTGTCCAAGTTTTGAAACCCTCATGTGCTATCCGACTTTTAAACAGGGGAACCCCCCCCCCCCCCCCACACACTTGTCTGAGTTTTGGAATGGCAAGGCCCTGTCTGATGTTGTGTGATGTTAAATTTGAAACAATGAACTGCATGATTGATGATGATTAATCTGTTAAGCTGTGTATGACACTTTGTTAAATCCTTGACTTCGTTAAACTTGTGAAGTTTAATAACGCTGCTAATGTACTGAGTAACTTAACAGTGACAATTAGATTAACATCCATGTTAGACTGAGATGTGAAAGCAAAGGCCTGACGCATGAATTATGTGAATACGATGAACTGATTACATGAAGTAGGATTCTATATGTGTATAATCGTATGATACTGAATGCAACTGTATGATTCCACATGCGTGAACATTCTATGAGATATCATCATGTACACAATAAACACACAAGACACAGTTGCTTGAATGTCAATGATTTGCAAACCCTAATTTGATGCAAACACTTACATCGTATCATGTGCAACATATCCTAGGTCGTGTGTAACGGACTTAGACATTTGATAAACCCTAGAGCATAGCATACCGAGCAAACCAAGGTGAGTTCACACTCTTACTAAGGCATGGGATTCCCAGGGCACGGGAATTGGGATTGAAGGATTGAGATTGAATAGAACTGTATTTACACTGTTACTAGACTACCATACCAATGTCCTCGGTTGTGCAGGACACATACATAAGCTATTCACTGTCCTCGGTTGTGCAGGACACATACTTCTGCTACTCACTGTCCTCGGTTGTGCAGGACACATACTTATGCTACTCACTGTCCTCGGTTGTGCAGGACACATACTTATGCTATTCGCTGTCCTCGGTTGTGCAGGACACATACTTACAATCTACGTAGACTTATACTTACTACTATCCTCGGTTGTGAAGGATACTCACGTAAAACCTACGTGTACTTATACTTACTACTATCCTCGGTTGTGAAGGATACTCACGTAAAACCTTCGTGTATTTATACTTACTACTATCCTCGGTTGTGAAGGATACTTATGGTTACGAATAGTCTAGTGGTTATACAACATGGGAAGCCCCCACCAATAGAACGTACTATCGGCCCAGTAGAGCCACATGTTACAAACGAACTTACTATTACGCATTTACTTTCTGTGAACTCGCTCAACTAGTTGTTGATCCTCTGTTACATGCCTTGCAGGTCATTAGATACATGGAGCTTGCACAGGGAGGAGCTGGTCGTTGTGGGCTTGGATCGTGATTGTCTTGTTAAACACTTACGACATTTGATACTTTATTGTGATGGGTTTTAATTATACGCTTCCGCTAAACAACGATAACTTTCTTATGTTTTGGAACACCTTTCATATGGATTTGGTTTGGTTTAATGACAATTACTTTTACCATATATATTGTTCTATATGATTGGTTGCTTGATCCTGGTCAGTCACGCTCCCAAGCGGTGATACTCCGCAGGTGGATTTTGGGGGTGTGACAGATTGGTATCAGAGCCATTGGTTATAGAGAACTTGGTTTTAATATGGGAAAACGTTTTTATTAAAACCAGACTATAACCAGAACAGTGCTCTTAACGATCCACAACGACGCTTCGCTCCACGTGCAAGACTCAACATCCTAGGTAATAAGGTTTATGTTTATTGCCTACTTGCTAGAATTACATAGAACTTTGCTTGTGGTATGCTTAGATTACATTGCTCACTATTTGTTATTGCTTGAGAACACCTGTGTGCTTACACTCTTCTGTCATCGCACTATTCGCGAACATCTCTCACTCATGTTCTCCTTGATATCAAGATCATGGGTGGACGCGTTAACCTAACTCAAGCTCAGTTGGCGGCTTCCATCACTGAACAAGTTACCGCAACACTCGCAGCTGCCCAGGCAGGAGGTGTAACCTGCCATCACCACTTACTCTAGGATCTTTAGATCCCACTCGTGCTCAAGTATGTTTACTCTTACGCACACGACAGGTCAACACGCTCAGCCACCTGTCTACACATTCAAGAACTTCATGGACTGTCGATCAAGCACGTTCAGTGGCACGGAAGGAGCAGTGGGACTACTCCATTGGTTTGGGAAGCTCGAGTCAGTATTCGAGATGTGTGAATGCCCTGAGGCTCGCAGGGTCAAGTACGCCACTGGTACCTTGGAAGAAATCGCGCTAACCTGATGGAACGCGCAAGTACGGATACTAGGGTTGGCAGCTGCTAACGCCACCCCCTGGAACGAATTCAAAGAACGCATTAAAAGGGAATACTGCACGCGTGATGGCATTCACAAGTTGGGAGTGGAGCTTCACCATTTGAAATGGCGGGGTCAGAAATTGAAGCTTATACGAAACGGTCGAACGAACTGGCCATCTTGTGTCCAACCATGGTGGACCCTCCAAGCAAGCGTATCGAATTGTACCTCAAGGGTCTAGCCTTAGAGATACAGAGCCATGCTACATCGGCTAACCTCGACAATATCCAAGACATTCAGCGTCTTGCTCATCGCCTCACGGATCGGGCAGTGGAACAGAACAGGCTGCCTAGTTGTATCAGCGCTATTACTACCGCTACCACTTCTGCTACTCCCGCTACTCCTAGTGACAACAAGCAGAAATGGGATGGGTATTCCAGCAAGGGTTCCACTACCATTCAGTCTCAAGCACAGCAGCAGCACAAGAATAGTGATCACAAGAGCCTGAGTCAGCCAACTTCTGGTGGTCAGGGGCAGGGTGGATATCGGGGAATTCACCCAATGTGTAACAAATGCAACAGACACCACGGTGGTTAGTTCAACGAGGGACGTTGCCAGAGGTGCCTCAAGATGGGCCATGAAGCTAAGGATTCAGGAGCCCACGTCCTGCAAATCAGAATCGTCAGCAGCAACAGCAAGCAGAAATCCTATGCAATGAAAAGATTGTTCGCATTCCTCGTTCTGGCCAAGAACCTCTCGAAGCTCAAGGCGACGAGAGTGGTGCTGTGGTTGGCATCACCTCTTTCTTGAAGGCTCAGAAATGTTTACGGAAAGAGTCACACCGCAGTTTTGGCTCTCGTTACTGACGTATCAACGAAAGAAAAGAAGTTGGAAGACCATCCGATTGTACGCGACTTTCCTCAGGTGTTTCCTGAAGATTTACCTGGTCTACCGCCTCATCGTCAGGTCGAATTTCAAATCGAGCTCGCTCCAGGAGCAGCACCCATAGCTCGAGCACCATGTCGTTTAGCTCCAACCGAACTGGAAGAACTGTCGAAGCAGCTACAAGAGCTCTGGGAAAAGGGCTTTATTCGTCCAAGCTCTTCGCCTTGGGGAGCTCCAGTATTATTCGTGAAAAAGAAGGATGGCACTTTCAGGATGTGCATAGACTACCGCGAGCTGAACAAGGTCACAGTGAGGAACCGTTATCCTCTTCCACGCATTGACGACTTATTCGACCAGTTGCAAGGGTCGAGCTACTACTCCAAGATTGATCTAAGGTCTGGTTATCATCAGCTGAGAGTCCGGGATGAGGACGTCTCCAAGACAGCATTCAGAACTCGCTACGGTCACTACGAGTTTCTAGTCATGCCATTTGGGCTTACGAACGCGCCTGCAGTTTTCATGGACCTTATGAGCAGGGTGTGCAAACCCTATCTTGACAAGTTCGTCATCGTTTTCATCGACGACATTCTGATCTACTCCAAGAGTCAGGAGGAGCACGAACAACACTTACGTCTTATCTTGGAACTACTTCAAAAGGAACAACTGTACGCCAAGTTTTCAAAATGCGACTTCTGGCTTCATGAAGTCCACTTCTTAGGCCATGTGGTGATCAGGGATGGGATCCATGTCGATCCATCCAAGGTAGATTCGATCAGGAACTGGCCTGCACCGCGTGCACCAACGGAAATACGCCAATTCTTGGGTTTGGCAGGGTATTACAGACGATTCATCAAGGACTTTTCGAAGATCGCACAGCCACTTACACTACTGACACAGAAGGGTGTCACCTACCGTTGGGGAGATCCCCAGGAAACCGCTTTCCAGTACCTAAAGGATAGGCTTTGCAGCACACCTATTCTCTCATTGCCAGAGGGCACGGACGATTTTGTAGTATACTGTGATGCATCCATCCAGGGTTTTGGATGTGTGTTAATGCAGCGCGACAAGGTCAATGCTTATGCTTCGCGCCAACTCAAGGTTCACGAACGGAATTACACGACGCACGATTTAGAGCTGGGAGCTGTTGTTTTCGCGCTTAAGATATGGCGACACTACCTGTACGGTACCAAGTGCCCTATTTACACCGATCACAGGGGTCTCGAGCATATCTTCAGATAGAAGGAATTGAACATGCGCCAACGTCGATGGGTTGAACTACTAAACGACTATAAATGCGCCATCAAGTACCATCCAGGCAAAGCCAATGTTGTGGCTGATGCCCTCAGCCGGAAAGACACTCTACCGAGACGCGTACGAGCCTTGCAGCTCACTATTCAGTCCAGTCTTCCTGCACAGATACGCACCGCTCAGATAGAAGCACTGTAACCCGAAAACGTCAAGGCTGAAGCCTTACGCGGCTCAAGGCAACGAATGGAACAAAAGGAAGACGGCGCCTACTATGTAACGGGGCGTATTTGGGTCCCACTATATGGCGGATTACGGGAACTTGTGATGGATGAAGCGCACAAGTCTCGCTACTCGGTACATCCAGGGTCGGATAAAATGTACCACGACATTAGAACTACATATTGGTGGCCTAGCATGAAGGCCCACATTGAAAATTACGTCGGCAAATGTTTGACTTGTGCGAGAGTCAAGACAGAGTACCAGGAACTCTCAGGCCTACTTCAGCAACCCAAGATACCACAATGGAAATGGGAAGAAATTTCCATGGATTTCGTTACAGGCCTACCTAGATCCCAGCGTGGGAACGATACTATTTGGGTGATCGTGGATCGACTCACCAAGTCTGCTCACTTCCTAGCAATCAAAGAAACAGACAAGTTTTCCACACTAACAGACCTATACGTAAAGGAAATAGTCTCGAGGCACGGGGTGCCCACATCTATCATTTCGGATCGCGATGCACAATTCACGTCAGAACTATGGCAAGCAATGCACAAAGCTTTTGGCTCTCGGTTAGACATGAGCACAGCTTATCACCCTCAGACGGATGGGCAGTCTGAGCGCACGATCCAAACCCTAGAAGACATGCTTCGGGCATGTGTTATTGATTTCGGCAACAGCTGGGAAAAACACCTCCCTTTAGTGGAGTTTTCGTACAATAACAGTTACCACACCAGCATACAAGCCACTCCATTCGAGGCATTGTACGGACGTAAATGCCGGTCACCTCTCGGTTGGGCAGAGGTGGGCGATAGTCAGATTACAGGTCCAGAAATGGTAGTTGACGCTACTGAACGAATAGCACAAATACGACAACGCGTGGCGGCAGCTCGTGACCGTCAGAAAAGACTACGCGGATAAGCGTAGGAAGCCATTGGAATTTCAGGTCGGGGACCGGGTTTTACTTAAAGTCTCACCCTGAAGGGTGTGGTTCGTTTTGGCAAACGGGGCAAACTCAATCCACGGTATGTTGGACCGTTCGAAATCACTGAAAGAATAGGCAAGGTAGCCTACAGACTAAACCTACCAGCCGAACTCGGTGCAGTTCACAACGTATTCCATGTGTCGAATCTGATGAAGTGTCTGTCAGATGAGACCCTCATAGTTCCTTTCAAGGAACTCACTATCGACGAGCGGTTGCAGTTCGTCGAGGAACCTGTAGAAATCACGGACCGGGATGTTAAGGTCCTCAAACACAAGAGAATCCCTCTTGTCCGAGTTCGTTGGAACTCCAAACGTGGCCCAGAGTACACCTGGGAACGCGAAGACCAGATGACAGAAAAGTACCCCCAGTTATTCGAAACCAATGCAACCACTACTGAGGCTGAAGCTACTACTACTGAATTTCGGGACGAAATTCCAAATCAATGGGGGGATAATGTGACACCCCAGGAAAATCAGTAAACGATATAACTTACCTAGCTTCCTCAGTAACCGCATGCTAAATTTCGGGACGAAATTTCTTTTAAGTTGGGGATAATGTGACAACTCGAATTTCCAAGATTCCTATTTCGCATTTATTGCACGTTCATTGTTTGTTTAGTTGATTATTTGCACAATTAATTGCTATGGAATTGTATACGCTTTGATGCAATGAATTGTATTGTGTGATTGTGCATGGTTGTTTGTTAAATATTGAAAGACTTGACAAAGATATGAACTTGGTGGTGAAACTGTGAAACTGTTATGAGATGGTGTGCTATTGTAAAATGTAATAATTAAGGGTGTGTAGAGTTATTAGTGAAACTTATATGATACTTAACCCTAATTCTTCACTAAACCCCACACAAGAAACAAGGCACGTACTTTCATTCTTTGGTTTTCTCTGGCAATCATCACATCATCATTGGCAACCTATTCATCACTTTCGATTCTACATTTTCTTTAGAATCGACACAAGGTAAATGCTTATTGTTTAATTGATTGTTGATTGTATCAATTCTTGATTATGCGTTCATGAAAACCCTAGTTTTCATATGATGTTCTGTAATTGTTAATGTGATCCTGATTATTGAGAATTTGATGAATGGTTAGTGGTATGACGATAAGATTGTTCACCTAATGATTGCTTGTAATCATCGATGTATTGTTTATGAATTCTGCATATATGTAATTAGGGTTTCACGATCGTATGAGAACATAAAATGTAACTGATACAATCTCTAGGAAGTGAACGTTCGTATGTTTGTTTATTTGTCAGAGTTTTAAGCATAAACTTTGTTCCGACTTTTGGCTTTAAAACAAGTGATGACCGAGTTCTTTATCACAAGTATGGTCCGATGTTTATTCACATAACATGCTGTCCGATCTTTACAAGTTTAAGGGGGTCCGAGTTTCTTAATGGATACCCCTTTGGTCCAACATTTAAACCCTAGCAAAGGGGGTCCGAGTTTTAAGTGATTGGTCCGACCTTTTTGTCAATTGAAACCCTAGTCCGACTTATTTACATGCCACACTTAGTCCGAGTTTGTTTTACATCTTGCTGGTCCGAGTTTTTGAATATATAAGATGGGTTGTCCGAATTTTTCAAGGGGCAGGTGGTCCGAGTTCTTTAAGGGGGGGGGGGGTGATGTCCGATCTTTGTGACCCTTTACCTGGTCCGAGTTTCTTGGCCAAATCCTTTTGTCCGACTTTTTACCCCCATACCCCCTAGTCCGAATTTCATGTGTGGAAGTTATGTTGTCCAAGTTTTGAAACCCTCATGTGCTATCCGACTTTTAAACAGGGGAAACCCCCCCCCCACACACTTGTCTGAGTTTTGGAATGGCAAGGCCCTGTCTGATGTTGTGTGATGTTAAATTTGAAACAATGAACTGCATGATTGATGATGATTAATCTGTTAAGCTGTGTATGATACTTTGTTAAATCCTTGACTTCGTTAAACTTGTGAAGTTTAATAACGCTGCTAATGTACTGAGTAACTTAACAGTGACAATTAGATTAACATCCATGTTAGACTGAGATGTGAAAGCAAAGGCGTGACGCATGAATTATGTGAATACGATGAACTGATTACATGATGTAGGATTCTATATGTGTATAATCGTATGGTACTGAATGCAACTGTATGATTCCACATGCGTAAACATTCTATGAGATATCATCATGTACACAATAAACACACAAGACACAGCTGCTTGAATGTCAATGATTTGCAAACCCTAATTTGATGCAAACACTTACATCGTATCATGTGCAACATATCCTAGGTCGTGTGTAACGGACTTAGACATTTGATAAACCCTAGAGCATAGCATACCGAGCAAACCAAGGTGAGTTCACACTCTTACTAAGGCATGGGATTCCCAGGGCACGAGAATTGGGATTGAAGGATTGAGATTGAATAGAACTGTATTTACACTATTACTAGACTACCATACCAATGTCCTCGGTTGTGCAGGACACATACATAAGCTATTCACTGTCCTCGGTTGTGCAGGACACATACTTCTGCTACTCACTGTCCTCGGTTGTGCAGGACACATACTTATGCTACTCACTGTCCTCGGTTGTGCAGGACACATACTTATGCTATTCGCTGTCCTCGGTTGTGCAGGACACATACTTACAATCTACGTAGACTTATACTTACTACTATCCTCGGTTGTGAAGGATACTCACGTAAAACCTACGTGTACTTATACTTACTACTATCCTCGGTTGTGAAGGATACTCACGTAAAACCTACGTGTATTTATACTTACTGCTATCCTCGGTTGTGAAGGATACTTATGGTTACGAATAGTCTAGTGGTTATACAACATGGGAAGCCCCCACCAATAGAACGTACTATCGGCCCAGTAGAGCCACATGTTACAAACGAACTTACTATTACACATTTACTTTCTGTGAACTCGCTCAACTAGTTGTTGATCCTCTGTTACATGCCTTGCAGGTCGTTAGATACATGGAGTTTGCACAGGGAGGAGCTGGTCGTTGTGGGCTTGGATCATGATTGTCTTGTTAAACACTTACGACATTTGATACTTTATTGTGATGGGTTTTAATTATACGCTTTCGCTAAACAACGATAACTTTCTTATGTTTTGGAACACCTTTCATATGGATTTGGTTTGGTTTAATGACAATTACTTTTACTATATATATTGTTCTATATGATTGGTGGCTTGATTCTGGTCAGTCACGCTCCCAAGCGGTGATACTCCGCAGGTGGATTTTGGGGGTGTGACAGTTATGCTCAACCTAAAAATAAATAAAAATCTTAAAAAATCCCAAAATATTATTTTACATCAGTAGGTAAAAAGTTTGGTATCAAAAATTGGGTTTAGATAGGCTTTATGCTAATTACGTCATTTAATTAATAAAAAGCTTTCTAATTACGCTATTGAGCATAACTCCTAATCTAGACCTCAAACTGATGTGAAAATTTAGGGACATGTTTATAATTCAGTAACAAAGGTTATTGTCTTTTCACATTTTCAAAATTCTTGTCTTAAGGTCAAAAGGGCATATTGGTCAACATTTAGGCATATAACGGAAACATGCATATGAATCGGATAACTAAGGAACCAAGTTGTATAATCACAGAGGGTTATACTAGCATGTAACCTGTTCCTAATAAAGCTCTAAGGCATTTCTAAAATATGCTACATTGGGTCAGAACTGAAAGTCAAAGCAAAAGTCTACTTTTGCGACTTTCGGTTCCGAACCGAGCTTAAACTGAAAATTGTCGGGTTGAACATGCTTAGACATGTTCTTACATTAATTACCAAGTTATATGAATGATAAAATAGGTTGCATGGTTTCTACATTGTTAATTATGTGTTTATTTGAAAATTTGCTTTCTGTTGACTTTTTATGATCAAGTTTGACCCGACAATTGACCTAGTTAGAGTGGGAATCAGAGAGTGCCCTTTTAAGGGTTTATTATCCACATAATTACCAACTCAAAGCTACTCTTAATTCAAGAATTGACTGGACCATTAGTGATTAATCACTAAGTCAAACCTTAATTACGATGGGTTTGACTTTAGGCCATTAAACTAATAAAACTGAATTAAGAGAGGTTAAGGACACTTACTGAAGTCCTATGTACGACTAATGATCCTTAGGAAGTGGTCTTGAGCTCCAGGAGTCTCCAGAATTTGAGTTATGAAAGTTTTCAAGTGAGTGCCCAAATGTTGCAACCAAGTGCTCTTTATATATACAATATAACATCTCATAATAATGGCTTTTCTCTGGTCCCTTAGGCGAGTTTGGCGACTACTCAAGAAACCCTAGTTTTGCTTCGTTCGTTCCTACTGATCTTCTTCTTGATTGATTTCGGTTAGCAAGTGGGGTGTTGTCGTTCCTTCTGAGTAAGGATACTAGACTTCACCGTGTTTTCTAATCGTTTGACGTCGGGTTTAAGGTTATTTTTTTCTTTCGTTTTTTCTGCTAGGGTTTGTCGCCGGATCGTTTGGTTCTTGTTATTTCTCTTTCTTTTTTGCACGTTGCATGGTTCTAGATCTTGTTTGTCATGGATTCTAAGCAGTTCAAGCAATCGGATATGGATGCTAGACTTGTTAAACCGCCGGATATATTGAGCGCCTCGTTAAAACCTAATAAGGGTTTTCAGGTGGCTAATGAAAACGCTGATGCAACTCCGGGTTCAACGCCAGGCACTGCTCCGATACGTGGAATTGGATTACGGGTCACAAACATTGAAGGTAATACATTGCTGCCAAGGAGGGGATTATATTCCACGAATAATCCATCGATCCTTGATGGGTTGGAGGCAATATCTTTACCTGTGGAGAATATGTTTGCTGCTGGAGGATCGTCGTCGAGGGCTGCTACGGGTCAACCTGATACTGTGCATGATGAGCCTTTTTGGGATACTTATAAGGCAGAAGAACCAGTCTCGTATGCTGAAAAAGTGCAGTCAAATCGGAGGAAAACAGAGGTAAATTTCAGACTTATGGAACCAGTTGAGACAAGGGAGGGTGCGGACATTGTTATTCCTAAAGAAGTTGTCAAGCAGGTTCAAGATAAGTTTGAGAACGTGTTATATGGTTACTTTCTTGGAAATAGATTACCGTTTCCAGTAGTTGAATATTATGCTAAGAATGTCTGGGCCAAGTATGGATTTGTTAAACTCATGATGAACTCAGATGGATTCTTTTTCTTTAAATTTGATTCTAAAGATGGTATGACGAAGGTGTTGGAAGGAGGGCCATGGCTTATTCGTAAAGTTCCTTTATTTTTGAATGTGTGGTCGCCTAAGGTTAGTCTAAAGAAAGATGGGATTAAAAATGTTCCAGTATGGGTTAAGTTGCACAACGTTCCAATTTCAGTGTACACGGGTGATGGTTTGAGTCTGCTAGCATCCAAACTAGGGGTTCCAAAAAGATTGGATTCTTACACTGCTGATATGTGTGTTGAGAATTGGGGTAGGAGTAGTTATGCGCGAGCCATGATTGAAGTCAGTGCGGATAAAGATCTTAAAGACCATATTATCCTAGCTATTCCAAAGATGGATGAGGAGGGGTATATAACTGAACGTGTAAAGGTTGAATATGAATGGAAACCCCTTCGGTGTGCGACATGTTGTTTATTTGGGCATGATGAGAATACGTGCAGTAAGGTGGATAGGGGTAAACTTAAACAGGTAGTCGTTGATGATGAAGGATTTGTTACGGATAGGAGGAGGGTAGCGAAGCGGTCATATCTGCAAAAGAAACAAAAACCCAAAGTGATTTATCGGCCCAAGCTGAATACGATTGGGGCAAGTACATCGGGCACAAAGGAGGATAAAATAGAAAATGCTGTGTCAACTTCTTCAGGCGCAAAAGGGTCGGGTACATTCAATGTAAAAATTTCGAATGCCTTTGATGTCCTTGATTCAGCAGAGGGGGATGGATATGAGAGTAGACCGGGTAATTCACATAACAAGGATAAAAAAGGTGGTGATACGGTGCATGAAATAGACGAGATTTTAGACGAGATTCCAACGGAGATGTCAAAATTTATGAGGAATGCGAATCAGGATACTCAAGCTGAGGGGGCAAGCACTCCCGGTCACATCGGTTTGAATGGATAGTATTATGTCCTGGAACATAAGGGGATTGAACCGTCCCCTGAAACAAAGTGAGGTTCGTGTTCTAGTAGCTGAAAATAATTTAAAAGTTTGTGCTATCTTAGAGTCTCATGTTGATGTTACGAAACTGGTTAAAGTTTGCAAAAATGTGTTTAGAAAATGGAATTGGACTTCAAATGGTGGTCAATGTAGTCGAGGCACTAGAATTATCTTGGGTTGGGATACGGATTCAGTAGATCTTATGGTCTTGGCTCAATCGGACCAAGTCATACATGTTCAATTGATTTTCAAGGCTAATGGGAAAGTTCTCTTTGGTTCGTTTGTGTATGCCGAAAATAAGTATCAGGAACGGAGGGCCCTATGGGATGATCTTTGTAAGCATAATAGTCTGTGTTATGATAAGCCCTGGTTCGTGATGGGGGATTTTAACACCACTCTTTATCATGAAGACTCGCTTTATGGGCCGTCGAAGCATACTATTAGTATGAGGGAGTTTAATGATTGTATCCAGAAGGTGGAGCTGCTTGATATCAAAGGCCACGGCCTTCACTATACTTGGACCCAAAAACCAAAAAATGGCATCGGACTCTTGAAAAAGATCGATCGAGTAATGGGTAATCTTAAGTTCCTCGAGAGTTTTCCAGACGCTTATGCCTTGTTCCAGCCGTATAGAGTGTCTGATCACTCTCCATGCATTTTAAAGACGAACAATAGTGTGGCTAAACGGGCTAAACCGTTCAAGTTTCCTAACTTTATTACCGCTAAACCTGAGTTTAGAAAGTATGTGGTTCAGGAATGGTCGAAGAGCATTGATGGTGTTCATATGTTTTCGGTTATGAAGAAACTAAGGAACCTTAAGCCGTATATGAGAAGAATTTTGTTTGATCAGGGGAATCTCCATACAAAGGTGACTGAGTTGAGGAAAAAATTGGACGACATCCAGATGATGATTGATAAAGACCCTCTTGATGCTAGTTTACGGCAAATGGAGGTTCAATGTCTTCATGAGTTTCAATCAGCGGCATATGATGAGGAGAGCTTTCTGAAACAAAAGTCTAAGGTGGAATGGTTATGTGCTGGTGATTCGAATACAAGTTTCTTTCATAATATGGTGAAAAGCAGGAATGCAAGATGTAAAATTCATAGTATTCTGGATGCTTCGGGTAATCGGTATAATGGAGATGGTGTTGTGAATGCGTTGGTTTCTCATTATTCTAATTTTTTGGGTGTGGAATACCCGGTTGAATCGGTAAGCTTGGAGGATGTCTTCACCAATGTTCTCTCGGCTAATGTTGCGGGTTATATGGTGCGTCAGGTTACCCGTGAGGAGGTTAAGCAGGCTATGTTTAGCATTAGTGAAAATAAAGCCCCAGGCCCTGATGGGTACACTTCAGCGTTTTTTAAGCATGCATGGGATATTGTGGGTGACGAGGTTACTAATGCGGTGTTGGATTTCTTTGATAATGGTCAACTGTTGAAACAAATAAATCATACGATTCTGGCATTGATTCCTAAGAAAGATACGGCGGATTCAGTTTTGGACTATCGTCCAATCTCTTGTTGCAATGTTCTGTACAAGTGCATAAGTAAGATTATTACGGATAGAATAAAGGGTAGCCTGGAGTCGCTTGTGGGGATTAACCAATCCGCCTTTGTGCCGGGTAGGAAAATATCTGATAATATCCTTCTCACTCAAGAGCTCATGCACAACTACCATTTAAATAGAGGTCCTCCGAGATGTGCTTTTAAGATTGATATTCAGAAAGCTTATGACACGGTAAATTGGAGTTTTTTGGAGATAGTTCTTCAGCGGTTTGGTTTTCATAATAAGATGGTTAAGTGGATCATGACATGTGTAACCACGGCTTCGTATTCGGTCAGTATTAATGGTGATATCCACGGTTACTTCCCGGGGAAACGTGGCCTTCGTCAAGGGGATCCCATGTCGCCTTACTTATTCACGCTTATCATGGAGGTGCTCTCTTTATTACTTCAAAAGGCGGCGGAATCTTCGTTTAAATTTCATGCTCACTGTGCTAAGCAGAAAATCATTAACGTCTCATTTGCGGACGATTTGTTTATCTTTGTAAATGGTGACATCAGCTCGGTTAACAAGGTTAAAAATGCTCTTGAGTTGTTCACTAGTATATCCGGCTTAGTTCCGAGCCCTTCAAAGAGCACGGTTTTCATGTGCAACGTTCCTCCATCGGTTCGTCAGCAGATTCTGAGTGTTATGCCCTTTCAACAAGGTAATCTTCCTGTTCGGTATCTTGGGGTTCCGCTTATTACCACTAGGCTGAATTTTAAGGATTGCAAGATCCTTGTTGATCGGTTGGAACATAAAATCACGAGCTGGATGAATAAATCTCTGTCATTTGCGGGTCGGCTCCAACTTATAAATTCGGTCCTCTCCTCAATGCACATATACTGGGCCTCCGTTTTTATTATTCCTGTTCGTATCATTCATGATCTAGAGAAAAGAATCCGAAGATTTTTATGGAATGCGGGAACTGATAGTAGAGTTCGAGCGAAAGTGGCTTGGAAGGATGTTTGTTTACCCAAAAAGGAAGGTGGTTTAGGCATTCGTAGTATTGCCGATGTCAATAAAGCTTTAATTACCAATCATATATGGAGTATTATCACTAAACGGAAATCTTTATGGGTAAGTTGGATTCACTCTTATAAGCTGAAAGGCAAGTCTTTTTGGGATATTCCGAGTCGAGGAAACATGAGCTGGGGGTGGAGGAAAATCCTCTCCATTCGTGAGTTGGTTCGACCGCATGTTTGGTTTACTATTCGAAGTGGGACTCAAACAAATGCATGGAGTGATAATTGGAGTGAATACAGCCCGCTTAGATCCTTTATTACGCCGAGACACATTGCCAATGCAGGTTTTAACCTACAGTCTTCTGTTGCGGATCTGATTGATGATCACTCTCAATGGAAATGGCCTCAAGCTTGGAATGACTTGTACCCGGTTTTAATTAACTTACCGGTTCCGACTCTAGATCAAAATATGGAGGATAGAATCAGTTGGAAGGATCGGGAAGGAAACAAGTGTAGCTTCGGATCTGGGGTGGTGTGGGATTCTATACGCAACAGGGATGGAATCGTTTCGTGGGCAAACATGGTGTGGTTCGCTCAATGTATCCCGAGACATTCGTTTCATATGTGGCTTGTGTGCAAAGATAAGCTAAAGACGCAAGACAGATTGGCGGCATGGGAAGCAGGAAGCGAAACTAACTTAAGGTTAATGTGTTGTCCTCTTTGCAGGTACGGCCGGGACTCGCGTGATCATCTTTTCTTTCAATGTTCCTATGCGTCTAAAATTTGGAACAATGTAAAGACAATGGTGGATTTGGATAGTGTGTCTGACCAATGGAGCTCTATTATGGTATGGATGGCTCAATATGCTGATTCGAAGACGTTGGTTCATGTTATTTGCAAGATTCTTATAGCAGCATCTTCGTATTTCATTTGGCAAGAGAGAAACAACCGATTATTTTCTCAAAATTGCCGAACTCCCGAACAGGTGGCGCAGGTGATACTTCATACGGTCCGGTTAAAAGTGATGGGGTTCAAAAAGGACAGCAATCCGGGGAACAGGAGAGTTTTCGAGAAATGGAAGATCTCTACAGAGAATCAGCTAAATGATCCAGGCTAAATGAATTAACTAGAGTCTTGAGTTGTCTAGTTTAGTTGTGGCCGTTTTTGGTTTTGTTGTTCTGGGTTGTTTCTGTAGTTGGTTGTGTTTGTTTTTGGACTGCCTAGACTTGGTATGCCAAGTCTAGTAGTGTGTGCCAATTCTTGTCACACCCTGTTTTGTTTTTTGATGATATATAAAATTCACCGGGGTAACCCTTTACCCAAAAAAAAGTGCTCTTTATATATGGACTTTAATCTCCTAAGATCATGCCAAACAAGTCTATGAGATGATCCCAGATGCTTATAAGTGCCCCCTATGCATGAAAAACCATTGGAGCAGTCCCTGGAATGTAAAACAAGGTTTCTAAGGCGGTGGAACAGGTTGTGCAGACACCTGTCCTGATTTTCTGTCGTTGGCAGGCTTAGGCGGCCCGCGTAAGAAACCAGCATGGTCTTACGCGGCCGGTATGAGGCCCAGACTCAGGTTACAAGTTTCCCAGCTTTGCATATTTGGTCCCTGGTCCTTTTTAAAGTGGTTTTAACTTCATATTTTGCATATACAACCCTCCAACTTGACTTTTAAGGGCTCCAAGATATAACCAAACTTTGTTAAGTCCTTGGTTAGTTTTATGATCATCCGAAAAGCCTTAAATTTCAACGTTGACGCTTTAACCCCTCATATACGAATGTTAGCATAACTTTCTCATACATTGTCGAAACCTTGTGAAATTTTTATCACTTATTCTAGTGAGCATATTTAATCGTCACAATGCTTCGGGTTCGCTAAAAGGTCACTCAGAGGTATAAATTAAACATGTTGACACTGTTAACCCTTGCGGTTTGTAAACTTTCACTTTCTTCCACAATTGGCTTCGTATGATTCATAATTCATTCGTTTAAGGGTATAAACATCGTGTAGGGTTATTGAAAGGTATATTTATCCATTGTTGACACTTTGAATCCTTTTATACACATACATTCTTCGCTTGTCAACTTTAGTCCCTCATAAGTAATCTGTTACACGTTTAGAGCTCACGACACGTGTCGATATTATATTGGACATGAAATTTCGAGGTGTTACTTCCTCACCCCCTTAAAAGAAATCTCGACCTCGAGATTTACTGAAATAAATGAGGGTACTTTTCTTTCATTGTGGACTCTACCTCCCACGTGTACTCGGGACCTCTGCGGGCATCCCATTTAACCTTTACAATTGGCACATGCTTCCTTCGAAGCTTCTTAACCTGTCGATCCTCGATCGACAAAGGTTTTTCAACAAATTTTAGGCTCTCATCTATATGCACATCCGTATGTGGTATGACAAGCGATTTATCGGCTAGGCATTTCTTCAGATTGCAGATGTGGAATACATTATGAATACCACTGAGCTCTTCAGGAAAGTTTAACTTATATGCCACTGTTCCGACACATTCGATGATCTTGAATGATCCTATATACCTTGGGCTTAACTTACCTTTCTTACCAAATCGCATCACTCCTTTCCAGGGTGATACTTTAAGTAGAACCTTGTCACCTACCTCGAACTTTAGAGGTTTACGCCTTTTATCTGCGTAGCTTTTTTGCCTATCTCTGGCAGCTTTGAGACGATCTCTTATCTGCACAATCTTGTCTGTCGTCTCCAGGACTATATCAGGTCTTGTTAGTTGGACATCTCCAACTTCTGCCCAAAAAACGGGCGTTCTGCACTTCCTTCCATACAAGGCTTCAAATGGTGCAGCTTGAATACTGGAATGATAACTATTATTATATGAAAATTCGATCAATGGAAGATGATTATCCCAACTTCCACCTAGATCAATAACACAAGCCCTTAACATATCTTCCAGTGTTTGAATTGTTTGCTCGCTTTGACCATCCGTTTGGGGATGATATGCAGTGCTGAAGTTTAGTCGGGTGCCTAGGGATTGTTGAAAGCTCTTCCAGAAATGCGATGTATACCTTGTATCCCTATCTGAGATAATAGACACTGCCACCCCGTGGAGATATACAATCTCATCCACGTACAGCTGAGCTAACTTATCAGAGCTGTGTGTTTCTTTAATAGGTAGGAAATGGGCTGACATAGTCAGTCTATCCACTATCACCCAAATAGTATCATTTCCTCGTTTAGTCTTTGGTAACTTGGTGATAAAATCCATAGTCACCATCTCCCACTTCCAGGTGGGAAGTTCAGGCTGTTGTAGTAAACCTGACGACTTTTGGTGTTCAGCTTTAACTTGTGCGCACGTCAAACATTTGGCTACATAGGTAGCTATAGACTTCTTCAAGCCTATCCACCAATAATTAGCCTTCAGATCCTGATACATCTTATCAGCACCAGGATGAACGGAGTACTTAGAACTGTGAGCTTCTTGGAGCATAACATCCCGAAGTCCTCCATAGACGGGAACCCATATTCGTCCATTTAATCTCAGGTTTCCATCCTTGCCGTAAGATAACTGCTCAGCAGTTACTCCTAACTTTTAATCAGGATAGTTAGCTTCTAATACAGCTTCTCTTTGAGCGGCTAACAACCTTTCATTCAAACTATTCTTTAATTCAATGCTCTTGGCATTGATTCTTATGGGCTTAAACCTTTCCTTTTTACTTAAGGCATCGGCGACTACATTCGCCTTGTCTGGATGGTATCGAATTTCACAATCATAGTCGTTTAAAGTCTCTATCCATCGTCGATACCTCATGTTTAAGTCCTTCTGGTTGAATAGATTTTGATGGCTCTTGTGATCAGAATAGATCACACACTTGGTACCATACAAATAATGCCTCCATAGCTTTAGTGCAAATACAACGACACCCAATTCCAAGTCATGGGTGGTGTGGTTCTTCTCGTGCACCTTTAACTGTCGAGAAGCATAGGCAATAACCTTGCCTTTCTGCATGAGCACACATCCCATACTAGTGTGTGATGCATCACAGTAAACCACAAATTCTTTGATTCCATCAGGCAATGTCAATACAAGAGCATTGCTCAACTTCTGCTTAAGAATATCAAAAGATTCTTGCTGCTTAGGACTCCAGTCAAACTTGCTATTCTTGCGAGTTAGCAAAGTCGGGGGTGCTGCAATTCTTGAGAAGTTTTCAATAAAACGCCTGTAGTATCCTGCCAGTCCGAGAAAGCTGCGAATCTCCGCCGGCGTCTTCGGCTCTTGCCAATTTACGATGGCTTCAATCTTAGCGGGATCTACTTGGATACCACGCTCACTAACAACATGTCCAAGAAATTGGACTTCACGAAGCCAAAATTCACATTATGAAAACTTTGCATAGAGCTTTTCTTGTTGACGCAGTTTAAGAATGCAACGGAGATGCTTCTCATGGTCAGCTTGACTCATTGAGTAAATGAGAATGTCATTGATGAAAACGATAACAAATTTGTCTAAGTAGGGCTTGCAGACGCGGTTCATGAGATCCATGAACGCTGCTGGTGCATTAGTGAGCCCAAAAGGCATCACTAAGAACTCGTAGTGACCACAGCAAGTCCTAAATGCAGTCTTGTGTATATCTTCATCTTTAACCTTTAGTTGATGATAGCCTGACCTCAAATCGATCTTAGAGAAGTAACTTGCCCCTTACAATTGATTGAATAGATCGTCGATCCTGGGCAATGGATATCTATTCTTGATAGTGACCTTGTTAAACTCGCGATAATCGATGCATAGACGCATCGATCCATCCTTCTTCTTTACAAACAGGATTGGTGCTCCCCAAGGAGACTAACTAGGTCTAATAAAACCTTTGGCTAACAAATCATCTAGTTGAGTCCTCAACTCTTTCATCTCAGTTGGTGCCAACCTGTAAGGCGCTCTCGCAACAGGCGCTGCTCCAGGGATGATGTCAATTCTGAATTCTACTTGCCTATCTGGTGGTAAACCAGGTAGTTCCTCAGGGAAAACTTTTGGATATTCAGAAATGACAGGGATGTCTTCAATCTTGGGCTTCTTTTCATCAATAGTTACCTGTGCCATATAAATGACACAACCCTTCTTCAAGCACCTAGATGCCTTGAGCATAGACACTTGCTCAGGCAATCCATACTGGGTATCACCTTGTATGGTAAGTGGCTCACAAGACGGAGTCTTGATCACCACTTGCTTCTTGTTGCAAACGATCTGGGCTTGGTTATGAGATAACCAATCTATGCCTGTAACTATGTCGAAACCAGCCAATTTCAAAGGAAGCAAGGATAATGGAAAAGAATGGTTCCTAATGGATATAAAACATCCATCTAACACAGTTGAGGCTGTCTCTAAGGTACCATCAGCCAATTCTACCTCATATTTCACGCTTAGGGTTTTAACAGGTAAAATCAGCAACTTACAAAACTTATCATCTACAAATGATTTATCCGCACCCGAATCAAATAACACCCTTGCATAAACATCATTTATAAGGAAGGTACCTGTTATCACATTATCATCCTGAACAGCTTCTCGTGCATCCATTCGAAAGACCCTTGCATTGGTCTTTTTGACTTCCTCAGGCTTTTTGGCATATTTAGGGCAGTTGGTCTTGATGTGCCCCTTTTCATTACAGTTATAGCACGTCGCATCCTTTATTTTCTTGCAGTCTAATGTCTTGTGCTCCTTGGAATTGCATAACCCGCATGCAGACGGTCTTAACTGAGACTTGGATTCAAACCTGCATTTTCCAAAGTGACGTTTCTGGCAGGTTTTGCACTTTGGCTTTTCATCCGCTTGCTGGCTACCTTTGTTAGACCCAGACTTCTTCTTGTAGTCTGTGTTACCCTTAGGCTTCTTCTCAGATCTTCGTGAGTTATCATCCTCACGCTTTCTCTTACCTTCTTCCGAATTCTTAAGCGATCTTAACCTGATCGCATCCAATGTAAGAGATAAAGATAAATTAGCTGCTGACCTAAAAGTAGCAGGTCGAGATGCCTTAACACTGGCCTTGATCTCTAGGGCTAAACCCCCAATGAATCGAGCTATTCGCTTGGGTTCCGATGTTACCAGATATGGAACCAGTCGAGACATGGTATTGAAGCTGGTGAGGTAAGCTTAACAGTCTAAATTTTTCATCACCAAGGATAAGAAGTCGGACTCAATCCTCTCAACCTCATGTTGAGGGCAGTAATTCTCCTTAATAAGAGCAACAAACTGATCCCACGTCAGATTGTATAGTGGGACCTTTCCCGCAGCTTGAATGAGGGACTTCCACCATGCTAGTGCCTCTCCTTTGAATGACTGGGATACATACTTCACCACATCCCTATCAGCACAACCGCTGATATCAACCACGGTATCCATTTCATCCAACCATGTCATACAGTCAATCGCCTCTTTTTCCCCGGTGAAATCCCTGGGTTTGCAGGAGACAAAGTATTTATAGGTGCAGGTCTTGGTACGTGGTTCACGATCAAATACTATCCTCTTAGATGGAACACTGTGTTGATTCGAGGAATGTTGAACATCCTCCTTCTTTGATTCCTGTTGTTTAGAGGGTGGCTTGCTATGAGCCTCAGATTGAGTCTTAGGGTGAGATCTAGTGTGGGGTACTGATGAGGTCTTACTAGGCGTCCCACTAGATTCCCTGAATTGCCTATCCACAACTTTAGATACAGCTGTATCAATCAGTGTTCGAAGCTCTTCTCTGGTTATATTGATCCTAGTATTCTCATGGTTTTCCAAGGGGTGACTGTTAACTTCTTCCGACCAAGCCATGTAGCTTAATTGCTACATAAAAATAATGACAACGGTTTATTTAGAAGTTTATAACAGTACTATCATTCTTGATGATTTATTAACCATGGTATTAATAACCATATTGGTTAATTTGTTAAATATATTTATTCAGGATCTTTATCATAATAATCCTTAATTATAATTTAATAATAGCACAAAAGGCCAAGTCACAAGGACAGATTTAATTTATAAGCCAAGATTTTACAGAATCGAGGCATTATGGCTTGAATCAAAGTTCATTACCTTTTCTTGACAGGGAGTCGTAGACTACCACTGTCTTTAGTCTCAAAGGACATTAATTATGGCCCGTAGGCACTTCATCACTAATGGATGTTTCATATATGATCATCTTAATCGATGATTTGAACCCATGATTTCTACATCATTAGGTTTGGAAGAATTCATTATAAGGGTGACTCATGTGATTTTATCGAATCACGTTTGTCAGGAGTGCTAACATGTTTTCAGATGTTAACAAAGATTTGAATCTTTTAAATAGGTTTTACCATTTTGGCCATGTCTGAAATGACATATAGGCTAGGTTATACCTTTAAGATTCTTTTTAATATTAACGCAGAGCAATCCTAAATTGAGATGTTAACAAGGATCTGAATCTAATTGAGGAACAACCATCATGGCCCTGTCTTAAAATGACACATGGGCTAGGTTTTGTCCTTCTTAGATTTTGGTATTTTATTATAATGGCATATCTTATAAAAGGAATGGTAATTTTTATTTATTTCATATTTTATGTTTTTTTGCATATAATTGACAAAAATAAAATGTTAAATTTAACAATTCCACTAAAATTTAAAGAGTACATGATTGCCCTAAACGGGACTTTTAACAGAACAACTTGCCCACGCAGAGGCTAAACAGAAATAACATGCCCATGCAGGGGCTAAACAGAAACACAAGTCCTCGCAGGGACTGAATACAGAAATAGATGTCCACGCAGGGACTTGATTAAAAGCAAGTAAATTACAATACAAATAAATAAATAAGGATCTTCAAAAATCCCTTTTCTTGCTTTTCCCGTTGATTAGATTTGCCAACCCTTTGAGGAATCCCCGGTGGTTCCTACGATCTTCTTGAACCTCCCGCTCTACCTGGCTCAACCGTTGGAGAATCTCCTGCTGTTGCGACGACGGTATCAATTGCGGCTGCGGCGGCTGCTGAAGTGGAGGTTGAGGAGGTGGTGGTTGTTGGTACCCATAAGCTGGGTATCCAACTCCCCAGGGAGCTCCATACGGCCCCTCAGGGTGGAGAGTATTGTAGTTCGCTGCTACAAGGTAAGGGTCAGCTTCGGCATCGTTGTAGCTAGTGTGGGCCGGCTGCTCAAAGGGATAATACGCCGCTGAACCGGCGTATGCAGGAATTGGGTTATCATAACCCACCGGTGGTGGCGCGACAGGCGCAGAGTCTACCTCCGAGACGGGGTTTGAAGGCCCATCCATCTGCGGGTCTTCATAGAGTGGCAGGTAGTGGCTGCCACTCGAAGGTTGAGGGGTGCTGATACGCACTCCTCCTCACATGGACATCCGTGCGTTTGATCCTCTTCGCCTCGGTGGCTCTGGAGGTGGCTGCTGAACTAGTGGTGGTGGTGGCGGTGGAGTGACCGCTACAAAACGAGAATCCTCAGAGAGATCCTGCTGCTGCTGAGGCGAGGAGTGGTAAGAGGGGGTAAACACCCAATCATATTGGGCAAATCTCGCCTGGTAGCTGTCTGGACCACGGTAAGGTGATCCATGGAATGATGACCCATCTGAGATCTCGATGGGGTGAGTAGGCCTCCCGGTTGGAGGTTCGGCGGGATCGGTGTCTTTATCCATGTCCATCGCATGGTCGCAAGAGAAGTGGTCTTCGGGTCCCAATGGGTTAAAACCCACTGGTTCTTCAATGAAGTTTGCCGGGTTGAACCGGCTCTGAAAGTAGGGTGTTGGGTCATTGAAGGAATTGTGTGAGTTTGAGCGTTGGAGAGGGATGAAGGAAGGATATGAATTGTGGGGCTCGTTTTCAGATTGGGGCCCAAATGAATGGTGGTAGGAAGGTGACGAACTTAGCGAGACAGACCGCCTCGCTGGCTCCAGTTACATCCTCCAATCTTCCTGAGGACTTGTACTCATGGTGATAGATGGGGTTCGCCGGTATGAAGGTCCGGCTTCACGATCGTGTCCAGTAACTGGTGCCTTACCTCTTCCTCTCCCGAATCTCGGTGGCATTTTGATAAACCTGTCAAAACATACAAAAGACAACAAAGGAACAAATAAAGGACAAAATAAAACGAATTAGGATTAATCCTAAGTTCTTTGTCTAGACTCGAAAGTCGAGGAATGTGCAACTGTGTAACTGAGATTAAACACAAAAGGCTAGTGTTTAATTCACTCAGTGTTGGCTCTGATACCAACCTGTCACACCCCTATATTTCCACGTATTACCGGTGGGGAGTATCATGACATAGTTGATATCATCATAGTCAAACAACACAATTTAATGCACAGCGGAAGCAAAAGATGAATCACATTACAAACCGAATAAAAAGTAATATTCAAAGTATTACAAACAAACTGTAAAGGATCCACAGGCGGATTAAAAGATAAAAAGCTCATTGTTCAACAGACTTTAACATTTTAAGCTTGCAAGACTCTTTAGTGATGCTAGGAGTAGCCAGCCTATTCCGTATAGTACCTGCACTTAGCCTTTTTGGGAAAATACGTCAGTTTACACTGGTAAATACAATTAACTGACTCATTTTGAAAAGAGTTTAAGAAAATTGATTTGAATGCACATGGCACAAAAGTTCTTTTATAACTTAGGACAATTATTTAGAAATAATCTTGTATACAGTTTTACTTATTTGTCGTCCTCAGGGCCGGTTAGAAGAGCCGGACAAGATTAACTGACAGGCCACAGGTATAATTCCCACAAGGTTAATTCCTTAAAGTGGGTTACCAGTTTTTACATATGCAGCTGTCAGGTGTATGCCTACACCCCGTGCTTAAGTCGTGGCCATTTCAATGAATGATGCCAAGGATATCCGGGACATGGTCATTAACCCCCCAAGGGCCATATACCAAAGAAAACAGACTAAAACGGGTTATGTAAATATATTAATCACATTCCGATTTAAACAACTACATACCCGACCAAGCGGTATTATTATAATACCGTATCCCAAGCCCGTATAGGGAAAATAAGTTAAAAGTATTTACCTGAGCAAGTATATATCACGAACAGTGAGTGCAAGTAGCTTTTACCGGGCTCCTAATCTGGAACGAAGGTTTTAATAACCTATTAGATTCCTAACGGGTCTTAATTAAGCCTAAACTTAGACCGGTTAGTTTTAAAGGAAGATACGATTCAAAACGCACGATTAAGCGAAGACTGGATTAGAATGTGGTTTAGACCCGACAAGTTTGTATACTTGTTTAATATGGGTAAACTAAACACATTTTGGATTTTGAGATAAAAATGATAAGGTTTAACCCGTTTCGGCTAATTTATGCAAACTAGTTACATAAACCGCACCGAACGCGAAAAGTGCGTAACGGGTAACCAAATGAGTCATGAACAGGTTTCCTAAGTTAATATGCCTTAAATAAGTTGTGATATCAGTAGGATACCTTCCATTATGCCCAAAATGGATTTAAACTCAAATTATGCCCCGTAGGGGTATTTTAGTCATTTTGAAGCTTATAAAAGAGTTTCAGGTCTGATATAATCAGTAAAAATATGTATTTTTATAAGTCATAACAGTAGGGTATTGCATATATGTGAAATTTATCTTTTATAACCAAACTATGCACCGTAGGGGCATTTTGGTAATTTCACATAGGCTTTAAAGGTCAAAATTTGCATTATGAGTTCAAAACTTTTGTTTACTGTTATGAAAATTTACTTAAAACATCAGTAGGTATTAAGTCTTATATATTTAAAATAGTTTTAACCCATACTATGCGTTTAAAACGCGTAAAAAGGCGGTTTTAAGTGATTTTCGTGTTTAATAAGAAAAGCTGATATTTTTATCATTCCAGAAGGCTTAAAATATTTTATTTATCATATAAAATCAGTAGCAAAAGGTTTGGTATTAAAATGTTATGTAAAACTCATTTTATGCATGAAAAGGGTAAAACCGACAATTACCGAATCAAAGCTATAACCCTATGTTATGCTCAGCCTAAAAATAAATAAAAATTTTCAAAAATCCTAAAATATTATTTTACATCAGTAGATAAAAAGTTTGGTATCAAAAATTGGGTTTAGATAGGCTTTATGCTAATTACGCCGTTTAATTAATAAAAAGCTTTCTAATTACGCTATTGAGCATAACTCCTAATCTAGACCTCAAATTGATGTGAAAATTTAGGGACATGTTTATAATTCAGTAACAAAGGTTATTGTCTTTTCACATTTTCAAAATTCTTGTCTTAATGTCAAAAGGGCATATTGGTCAACATTTAGGCATATAACCGAAACATGCATATGAATCGGATAACTAAGGAACCAAGTTGTATAATCACAGAGGGTTATACTAGCATGTAACCTGGTCCTAATAAAGCCCCAAGGCATTTCTAAAATATGCTACATTGGTCAGAACTGAAAGTCAAAGCAAAAGTCTACTTTTGCGACTTTCGGTTCCGAACCGAGCTTAAACTGAAAATTGTCGGGTTGAACGTGCTTAGACATGTTCTTACATTAATTACCAAGTTATATGAATGATAAAATAGGTTGCATGGCTTCTACATTGTTAATTATGTGTTTATTTGAAAATTTGCTTTCTGTTGACTTTTTATGATCAAGTTTGACCCGACAATTGACCTAGTTAGAGTGGGAATCAGAGAGTGCCCTTTTAAGGGTTTATTACCCACATAATTACCAACTCAAAGCTACTCTTAATTCGAGAATTGACTGGACCATTAGTTATTAATCACTAAGTCAAACCTTATTTACGACGGGTTTGACTTTAGGCCATTAAACTAATAAAACTGAATTAAGAGAGGTTAAGGACACTTACTGAAGTCCTATGCAAAACTAATGATCCTTAGGAAGTGGTCTTGAGCTCCAGGAGTCTCCAGAATTTGAGTTATGAAAGTTCTCAAGTGAGTGCCCAAATGTTGCAACCAAGCGCTCTTTATATATGGACTATAATCTCCTAAGATCATGCCAAACAAGTCTATGAGATGATCCCAGATGCTTACAAGTGCCCCCTATGCATGAAAAACCATTGGAGCAGTCCCTGGAATGTAAAACAAGGTTTCTAAGGCGGTGGAACAGGTTGCACAGGCACCTGTCCTGATTTTCTATCGCTGGCAGGCTTAGGCGGCCCGCGTAAGAATCCAGCATGGTCTTACGCGGCCGGTATGAGGCCCAGACTCAGGTTACAAGTTTCCCAGCTTTGCATATTTGGTCCCTGGTCCTTTTTAAAGTGGTTTTAACTTCATATTTTGCATATTTAACCCTCCAACTTGACTTTTAAGGGCTCCAAGACATAACCAAACTTTTTCCTTGGTTAGTTTTATGATCACCCGAAAAGCCTTAAATTTCAACGCTGACGCTTTTAACCCCTCATATACGAATGTTAGCATAACTTTCTCATACGTTGTCGAAACCTTGTGAAATTTTTATCACTTATTCTAGTGAGCATAATTAATCGTCACAAAGCTTCGGGTTCGCTAAAAGGTCACTCAGAGGTATAAATTAAACATGTTGACACTTTTAACCCTTGCGGTTTGTAAACTTTCACTTTCTTCCACAATTGGCTTCGTATGATTCATAATTCATTCGTGTAGGGTTATTGATAGGTATATTTATCCATTGTTGACACTTTGAATCCTTTTATACACGTACATTTTTCGTTTGTCAACTTTAGTCCCTCATAAGTAATATGTTACACGTTTAGAGCTCATGACATGTGTCGATATTATATTGGACATGAAATTTCGAGGTGTTACATCCTCACCCCCTTAAAAGAAATCTCGACCTCGAGATTTACTGAAATAAGTGAGGGTACTTTTCTTTCATTGTGGACTCTACCTCCCACATGTACTCGGGACCTCTGCAGGCATCCCATTTAACCTTTACAATTGGCACATGCTTCCTTCGATGCTTCTTAACCTGTCGATCCTCGATCGATAAAGGTTTTTCAACAAATTTCAGGCTCTTATCTATATGTACATCCGTATGTGGTATGACTAGCGATTCATCGGCTAGGCATTTCTTCAGATTGCAGATGTGGAATACTTTATGAATACCACTGATCTCTTCAAGCAAGTTTAACTTATATGCCACTGTTCCAACACATTCGATGATCTCGAATGGTCCTATATACCTTGGGCTTAACTTACCTTTCTTACCAAATCGCATCACTCCTTTCCAGGGTGATACTTTAAGCAGAACCTTGTCACCTACCTCGAACTTTAGAGGTTTACGCCTTTTATCTGCGTAGCTTTTCTGCCTATCTCTGGCAGCTTTGAGACGATCTCTTATCTGCACAATCTTGTCTGTCATCTCCAGGACTATATCAGGTCCTGTTAGTTGGACATCTTCAACTTCTGCCCAATAAACAGGCGTTCTGCACTTCCTTCCATACAAGGCTTCAAATGGTGCAGCTTGAATACTGGAATGACAATTATTATTATATGAAAATTTGATCAATGGAAAATGATTATCCCAACTTCCACCTAGATCAATAACAAAAGCCCTTAACATATCTTCCAGTGTTTGAATTGTTCGCTCGCTTTGACCATCCGTTTGTGGATGATATGTAGTGCTGAAGTTTAGTCAGGTGCCTAGGGATTGCTGAAAGCTCTTCCAGAAATGCGATGTATACCTTGTATCCCTATCTGAGATAATAGACACTGGCACCCCGTGGAGAGATACAATCTCATCCATGTACAGCTGAGCTAACTTATCAGAGCTGTGTGTTTCTTTAATAGGTAGGAAATGGGCTGACTTAGTCAGTCTATCCACTATCACCCATATAGTATCATTTCCTTGTTTAGTCTTTGGTAACTTGGTGATAAAATCCATAGTCACCATCTCCCACTTCCAGGTGGGAAGTTCAGGCTGTTGTAGCAAACCTGACGGCTTTTGGTGTTCAGCTTTAACTTGTGCGCACGTCAAACATTTGGCTACATAGGTAGCGATAGACTTCTTCAAGCCTATCCACCAATAATTTGCCTTCAGATCCTGATATATCTTATCAGCACCAGGATGAACGGAGTACTTAGAACTGTGAGCTATTGGAGGATAACATCCCGAAGTCCTCCATAGACGGGAACCCATATTCGTCCATTTAATCTCAGGATTCCATCCTTGCCATAAGATAACTGCTCAGCAGTTACTCCTAACTTTTCATCAAGATAGTTAGCTTCTAATACAGCTTCTCTTTGAGCGGCTAGCAACCTTTCATTCAAACTATTCTTTAATTCAATGCTCTTGGCATTAATTCTTATGGGCTTAACCCTTTCCTTTCTACTTAAGGCATCGGCGACCACATTCGCCTTGCCTGGATGGTATCAGATTTCACAATTATAGTCGTTTAAAGTTTCCATCCATCATCGCTGCCTCATGTTTTAGTCCTTCTGGTTTAACAGATGTTGAAGGCTCTTGTGATCAGAATAGATCACGCACTTGGTACCATACAAATAATGCCTCCATAGCTTTAGTGCAAATACAACGGCACCCAATTCCAAATCATGGGTGGTGTAGTTCTTCTCGTGCACCTTTAACTGTCCAGAAGCATAGGCAATAACCTTGCCTTTCTGCATAAACACACAACCCATACCAGTGTGTGATGCATCACAGTAAACCACAAATTCTTCGATTCCATCAGGCAATGTCAATACAGGAGCATTGCTCAACTTCTGCTTAAGATAATCAAAAGATTCTTGCTGCTTAGGACCCCAGTCAAACTTACTATTCTTGCGAGTTAGCAAAGTCAGGGGTGCTGCAATTCTTGAGAAGTTTTCAATAAATCGCCTGTAGTATCCTGCCAGTCCTAGAAAGCTGCGAATCTCCATGGGCGTCTTCGGCTCTTGCCAATTCATGATGGCTTCAATCTTAGCGGGATCTACTTGGATACCACGCTCACTAATAACATGTCCAAGAAATTGGACTTCACGAAGCCAAAATTCACATTTTGAAAACTTTGCATGGAGCTTTTCTTGTTGAAGCAGTTTAAGAATGCAACGGAGATGCTTCTCATGGTCAGCTTGACTCATTGAGTAAATGAGAATGTCATCGATGAAAACGATAACAAATTTGTCTAAGTAGGGCTTGCAGACGCGGTTCATGAGATCCATGAACGCTGCTGGTGCATTAGTGAGCCCAACAGGCATCACTAAGAACTCGTAGTGACCATAGCGAGTCCTAAATGCAGTCTTATGTACATCTTCATCTTTAACCTTCATTTGATGATAACCTGACCTCAAATCGATCTTAGAGAAGTAACTTGCCCCTTGCAATTGATCGAACAGATCGTCGATCCTAGGCAATGGATATCTATTCTTGATAGTGACCTTGTTAAGCTCGCGATAATCGATGCATAGACGCATCAATCCATCCTTCTTCTTTACAAACAGGATTGGTGCTCCCCAAGGAGGCGAACTAGGTCTAATAAAATCTTTGGCTAACAAATCATCTAGTTGAGTGCTCAACTCTTTCATCTCAGTTGGTGCCAACCTGTAAGGCGCTCTCGCAACAGGCGCTGCTCCAGGGATGATGTCAATTCTGAATTCTACTTGCCTATCTGGTAGTAAACCAGGTAGTTCCTCAGGGAAAACTTCTAGATATTCAGAAATGACAGGGATGTCTTCAATCTTGGGCTTCTTTTCATCAATAGTTACCTGTGCCATATAAATGACACTACCCTTCTTCAAGCACCTAGATGCCTTGAGCATAGACACTTGCTCAGGCAATCCATACTGGGTATCACCTTGTATGGTAAGTGGTTCACCAGACGGAGTCTTGATCACCACTTGCTTCTTGTTGCAAACGATCTGGGCTTGGTTATGAGATAAGCAATCCATGCCTATAACTATGTCGAAACCAGCCAATTTCAAAGGAAGCAAGGATAATGGAAAAGAATGGTTCCTAATGGATATAAAACATCCATCTAACACAGTTGAGGCTATCTCTAAGGTACCATCAGCCAATTCTACCTCATATTTCACGCTTAGGGTTTTAACAGGTAAAATAAGCAATTTACAAAACTTATCATCTACAAATGATTTATCTGCACCCGAATCAAATAACACCCTTGCATAAACATCATTTATAAGGAAGGTACCTGTTATCACATTATCATCCTGAATCGCTTCTCGTGCATCCATTCGAAAGACCCTTGCATTGGTCTTTTTGACTTCCTCAGGCTTTTTGGCATATTTAGGGCAGTTGGTCTTGATGTGCCTTTTTCATTACAGTTATAGCACGTCGCATCCTTTATTTTCTTTTAGTCTAATGTCTTGTGCTCCTTGGACTTGCATAACCCGCATGCAGACGGTCTTAACTGAGACTTGGATTCAAACCTGCATTTTCCAAAGTGACGTTTTTGGCTGGTTTTGCACTTTGGCTTTTCATCCGCTTGCTGGCTACCTTTGTTAGACCCAGACTTCTTCTTGTAGTCTGTGTTACCCTTAGGCTTCTTCTCAGATCGTCGTGAGTTATCGTCCTCACGCTTTCTCTTACCTTCTTCCGAATTCTTAAGCGATCTCAACCTGATTGCATCCAATGTAAGAGATAAAGATAAATCAGCTGCCGACCTAAAAGTAGCAGGTCGAGATGCCTTAACACTGGCCTTGATCTCTGGGGCTAAACCCCCAATGAATCGAGCTATTCGCTTGGGTTCCGGTGTTACCAAATATGGAACCAGTCGAGACATGGTATTGAAGCTGGTGAGGTAAGCTTGACAGTCTAACTTTTTCATCACCAAGGATAAGAAGTCGGACTCAATCCTCTCAACCTCATGTTGAGGGCAGTAATTCTCCTTAATAAGAGCAACAAACTGATCCCACGTCAGATTGTATAGTGGGACCTTTCCCGCAGCTTGAATGAGGGACTTACACCATGCTAGTGCCTCTCCTTTGAATGACTGGGATACATACTTCACCACATCCCTATCAGCACAACTGCTGATATCAACCACGGTATCCATTTCATCCAACTATGTCATACCGTCAATCGCCCCTTTTTCCCTAGTGAAATCCCTGGGTTTGCAGGAGACAAAGTATTTATAGGTGCAGGTCTTGGTACGTGGTTCATGATCAAATACTATCCTCTTAGATGGAACACTGTGTTGATTCGAGGAATGTTGAACATCCTCCTTCTTTGATTCCTGTTGTTTAGAGGGTGGCTTACTATGAGCCTCAGATTGAGTCTTAGGGTGAGATCTAGAGTGGGGTACCGATGAGGTCTTACTATGCGTCCCACTAGATTCCGTGAATTGCCTATCCACAGCTTTAGATACAGCTGTATCAATTAGTGTTCGAAGCTCTTCTCTGGTTATATTGATCCTAGTATTCTCATGGTTTTCCAAGGAGTGACTGTTAACTTCTTCCGACCCAGCCATGTAGCTTAATTGCTACATAAAAATAATGACAACGGTTTATTTAGAAGTTTATAACAGTACTATCATTCTTGATGATTTATTAACCATGGTATTAATAACCATATTGGTTAATTTGTTAAATATATTTATTCAGGATCTTTATCATAATAATCCTTAATTATAACTTAGTAATAGCACAAAAGGCCAAGTCACAAGGACAGATTTAATTTATAAGCCAAGATTTTAAAGAATCGAGGCATTATGGCTTGAATCAAAGTTCATTACCTTTTCTTGACAGGGAGTCGTAGACTACCACTGTCTTTAGTCTCAAAGGACATTAATTATGGCCCGTAGGCACTTCATCACTAATGGATGTTTCATATATGATCATCTTAATCGATGATTTGAACCCATGATTTCTAGATCATTAGGTTTGGAAGAATTCATTATAAGGGTGACTCATGTGATTTTATCGAATTACGTTTGTCAGGAGTGCTAACATGTTTTCAGATGTTAACAAAGATTTGAATCTTAAAAATAGGTTTTACCATCTTGGCCATGTCTGAAATGACATATAGGCTAGGTTATACCTTTAAGATTCTTTTTAATATTAACGCAGAGCAATCCTAAATTGAGATGTTAACAAGGATCAGAATCTAATTGAGGAACAACCATCATGGCCCTGTCTTAAAATGACACATGGGCTAGGTTTTGTCCTTATTAGATTTTGGTATTTTATTATAATGGCAGATCTTATAAAAGGAATGATAAATTTTATTTATTTCATATTTTATGTTTATGCATATGGCCCCTCACGGTGGAGAGCATTGTACCCATAAGCTGGGTATCCAACTCCCCAGGGAGTTCCATATGGCCCCTCAGGGTGGAGAGCATTGTAGTTCGCTGCTACAAGGTAAGGGTCAGCTTCGGCATCGTTGTAGCTAGTGTGGGCCGGCTGCTCAAAGGGATTATACGCCGCTGAACCGGCGTATGCAGGAATTGGGTTATCATAACCCACCGGTGGTGGCGCGACAGGCACATAGTCTACGAGACGGGGTTTGAAGGCCCACCCATCTGCGGGTCTTTATAGAGTGGCGGGTAGTGGCTGCCACTCGAAGGTTGAGGGGTGCTGATACGCACTCCTCCTCACATGGATATCCGTGCGTTTGATTTTCTTCGCCTCGGCGGCTCTGGAGGCGGCTGCTGAACTGGTGGTGGTGGCGGTGGAGTGACCGCTACAAAACGAGAATCCTCAGAGGGATCCTGCTGCTGCTACTGCTGAGGCGAGGAGTGGTAAGAGGGGGTAAACACCCAATCATATTGGGCAAATCTTGCCTAGTAGCTGTCTGGACCACGGTAAGGTGATCCATGGAATGATGACCCGTCTGAGATCTCGATGGGTTAAAACCCACTGGTTCTTCAATAAAGTTTGCCGGGTTGAACCGGCTCTGAAAGTAGGGTGTTGGGTCATTGAAGGAATGGTGTGAGTTTGAGCGTTGGAGAGGGATGAAGGAAGGATGTGAATTGTGGGGCTCGTTTTCAGATTGGGGCCCGGATGAATGGTGGTAGGAAGGTGACGAACTTAGCGAGACAGACCGCCTCGCTGGCTCCAGATACGTCCTCCAGTCTTCCTGAGGACTTGTACTCATGGTGATAGATGGGGTTCACCGGTGTGAAGGTCCGGCTTCATGATCGTGTCCAGTAACAGGTGCCTTGACTCTTCCTCTCCTGAATCTCGGTGGCATTTTGATAAACCTGTCAAAACAAACAAAAGACAACAAAGGAACAAATAAAGGAGAAAATAAAACGAATTAGGATTAATCCTAAGTTCTTTGTCTAGACTCGAAAGTTGAGGAATGTGCAACTGTGTAACTGAGATTAAACACAAAAGGCTAGTGTTTAATTCACTCAGTGTTGGCTCTGATACCAACCTGTCACACCCCGATATTTCCAGGTATTACCGGTGGGGAGTATCGTGACATAGTTGATATCATCATAGTCAACCAACACAATTTAATGCACAGCGGAAGCAAAAGATGAATCACATTACAAACCGAAAAAAAAGTAATATCAAAGTATTACAAACAGACTGTAAAGGATCCACAGGTGGATCAAAAGATAAAAGATCATTGTTCAATAGACTTTAACATCTTAAGCTTGCAAGACTCTTTAGTGATGCTAGGAGTAGCCAGCCTATTCCGTATAGTACCTGCACTTAGCCTTCTTGGGAAAATACGTCAGTTTACACTGGTAAATACAATTAACCGGCTCATTTTGAAAAGAGTTTAAGAAAATTGATTTGAATGCACATGGCACAAAAGTCCTTTTATAACTTAGGACAATTATCTAGAAATAATCTTGTATACAGTTTTACTTATTTGTCGTCCGTCAGGGCCGGTTAGAAGAGCCGGACAAGATTAACTGACACGCCACATGTATAATGGCCACAAGGATAATTCCTTAAAGTGGGTTACCAGTTTTTACATATGCAGCTGTCAGGTGTATGCCTACACCCCGTGCTTAAGTCGTGGCCATTTCAATGAATGATGCCAAGGATATCCGGGACATGGTCATTAACCCCCCAACGGCCATATACCAAATAAAACAGATTAAAACGGGTTATGTAAATATATTAATCACAATCCTATTTAAACAACTACATACCCGGCCAAGCGGTATTATTATAATACCGTATCCCAAGCCCGTATAGGGAAAATAAGTTAAAAGTATTTACCTGAGCAAGTATATATCACAAACAGCGAGTGCAAGTAGTTTTACTGGGCTCTTAATCTGGAACGAAGGTTTTAATAACCTATTAGATTCCTAACGGGTCTTAATTAAGCCTAAACTTAGACCGGTTAGTTTTAAAGGAATATACGGTTCAAAACGCACGATTAAGCGAAGACCGGATTAGAATGTGGTTTAGACCCGACAAGTTTGTATACTTGTTTAATATGGGTAAACTAAACACATTCTAGATTTTGAGATAAAAATGATAAGGTTTGACCCGTTTCGGCTAATTTATGCAAACTAGTTACATAAACCGCACCGAACGCGAAAAGTGCGTAACAGGTAACCAAATGAGTCATGAACAGGTTTCCTAAGTTAATATGCCTTAAATATGTTGTGATATCAGTAGGATACCTTCCATTATGCCCAAAATGGATTTAAACTCAAATTATGCCCCGTAGGGGTATTTTAGTCATTTTAAAGCTTATAAAAGAGTTTAAATATAAATCTGAGTTTTAGGTCTGATATAATCAGTAAAAAAATGTATTTTTATAAGTCATAACAGTAGGGTATTGCATATATGTGAAATTTATCTTTTATAACCAAACTATACACCGTAGGGGTATTTTGGTAATTTCACATAGGCTTTGAAGGTCAAAATTTGCATTCTGAGTTCAAAACTTTTGTTTACTGTTTAAATTATGAAAATTTACTTAAAACATTAGTAGGTATTAAGTCTTATATATTTAAAATAGTTTTAACCCATACTATGCGTTTAAAACGCGTAAAAAGGCGGTTTTAAGCGATTTCCGGGTTTAATAAGAAAAGCTGATATTTTTATCATTCCAGAAGGCTTAAAATATTTTATTTATCATATAAAAACAGTAGCAAAAGGTTTGGTATTAAAATGTTATGTAAAACTCATTTTATACATGAAAAGGGTAAAACCGACAATTACCGAATCAAAGCTATAACCCTATGTTATGCTCAGCCTAAAAATAAATAAAAATCTTCAAAAATCCCAAAATATTATTTTACATCAGTAGGTAAAAAGTTTGGTATCAAAAATTGGGTTTAGATAGGCTTTATGCTAATTACGCCGTTTAATTAATAAAAAGCTTTCTAACTACGCTATTGAGCATAACTCCTAATCTAGACCTCAAACTGATGTGAAAATTTAGGGACATGTTTATAATTCAATAACAAAGGTTATTGTCTTTTCATATTTTCAAAATTCTTGTCTTAAGGTCAAAAGGGCATATTGGTCAACATTTAGGCATATAACGGAAACATGCATATGAATCGGATAACTAAGGAACCAAGTTGTATAATCACAGAGGGTTATACTAGCATGTAACCTGGTCCTAATAAAGCTCTAAGGCTTTTCTAAAATATGCTACATTGGGTCAGAACTGAAAGTCAAAGCAAAAGTCTACTTTTGCGACTTTCGGTTCCGAACCGAGCTTAAACTGAAAATTGTCGGGTTGAACATGCTTAGACATGTTCTTACATTAATTACCAAGTTATATGAATGATAAAACAGGTTGCATGGCTTCTACATTGTTAATTATGTGTTTATTTGGAAATTTGCTTTCTGTTGACTTTTTATGATCAAGTTTGACCCGACAATTGACCTAGTTAGGGTGGGAATCAAAGAGTGCCCTTTTAAGGGTTTATTACCCACATAATTACCAACTTAAAGCTACTCTCAATTCGAGAATTGACTGGACCATTAGTGATTAATCACTAAGTCAAACCTTAATTACGACGGGTTTGACTTTAGGCCATTAAACTAATAAAACTGAATTAAGAGAGGTTAAGGACATATACTGAAGTCCTATGCACGACTAATGATCCTTAGGAAGTGGTCTTGAGCTCCAGGAGTCTCCAGAATTTGTGTTATGAAAGTTTTCAAGTGAGTGCCCAAATGTTGCAACCAAGTGCTCTTTATATATGGACATTAATCTCCTAAGATCATGCCAAACAAGTCTATGAGATGATCCCAGATGCTTACAAGTGCCCCCTATGCATGAAAAACCATTGGAGCAGTCCCTGGAATGTAAAACAAGGTTTCTAAGGCGGTGGAACAGGTTGCACAGGCACCTGTCCTGATTTTCTGTCGCTGGTAGGCTTAGGCGGCCCGCGTATGAAACCAGCATGGTCTTACGCGACCGGTATGAGGCCCAGACTCAGGTTACAAGTTTCCCAGCTTTGCATATTTGGTCCCTGGTCCTTTTTAAAGTGGTTTTAACTTCATATTTTGCATATTTAACCCTCCAACTTGACTTTTAAGGGCTCCAAGACATAACCAAACTTTTTTAAGTCCTTGGTTAGTTTTATGATGACCCGAAAAGCCTTAAATTTCAATGTTGATGCTTTTAACCCTCATATACGAATGTTAGCATAACTTTCTCATACGTTGTCGAAACCTTGTGAAATTTTTATCACTTATTCTGGTGAGCATAATTAATCGTCACAAAGCTTCGGGTTCGCTAAAAGGTCACTCAGAGGTATAAATTAAACATGTTGACACTTTTAACCCTTGCGGTTTGTAAACTTTCACTTTCTTCCACAATTGGCTTCGTATGATTCATAATTCATTCGTTTAAGGGTATAAACATCGTGTAGGGTTATTGAAAGGTATATTTATCCATTGTTGACACTTTGAATCCTTTTATACATGTACATTCTTCGTTTGTCAACTTTAGTCCCTCATAAGTAATATGTTACACGTTTAGAGCTTATGACACGTGTCGATATTATATTGGACATGAAATTTCGAGGTGTTACAGAACAAGTGTTGGATACTTTTGTGATCCGAGTAGATCACACATTTGGTTCCATACAAATAATGTCTCCACAACTTTAGTGCGAATACAACGGCACCCAATTCTAAATCGTGGGTGGTGTAATTCTTTCCATGCACTTTTAGTTGTCGTGATGCATAGGCGATCACCTTGCCTCGCTGCATAAGTACACATCCCATACCGGTGTGTGAAGCATCACAATATACGACAAACTCTTCTACTCCTTCAGGTAAAGATAATACCGGAGCATTGCTCAACCTTTGCTTAAGAATCTCAATGGATTGTTGTTGCTTTGGACCCCAGTCAAATTTCACATTCTTACGGGTCAAAGAAGTTAATGGTGCATCTATTCTCGAGAAGTTCTCAATGAATCTTCTATAATATCCAGCTAAACCCAGAAAGCTGCGAATTTTTGTAGGCGTCTTTGGTGCTTCCCAATTCATAATGGCTTCTATCTTGGCAGGATCTACTTGGATACCACGCTCACTAACAACATGTCCAAGGAATTGGACTTCACGAAGCCAGAACTCGCACTTGGAGAATTTAGCATACAACTTTTCCTGTCGAAGCAATCCTAGGATACATAGAAGGTGCTTCTCGTGGTCAACTTGGCTACGAGAGTAAATAAGTATGTCGTCTATAAAGACAATGACAAACTTATCTAAGTATGGTTTGCAGACTCTATTCATGAGGTCCATGAATGCTGCTGGCGCATTAGTGAGCCCAAAAGGCATCACTAAGAACTCAAAATGTCCATACCTCGTCCTAAATGTTGTCTTTGGTACATCTTCAGTTCTCATCTTAAGTTGATGATACCCAGATCTCAAATCAATCTTAGAGAAATAGCTCGCCCCTTGGAGTTGATCGAATAAATCATCGATCCTGGGCAAAGGATAACGGTTCTTGATCGTTACCTTATTCAATTCACGGTAATCAATGCAAAAGCGCATTGATCCGTCCTTCTTCTTCACAAACAGTATTGGAGCTCCCCAAGGCGAAGAGCTGGGTTGAATAAAACCTTTCTCTAGTAAGTCGTCTAGTTGAGTCCTGAGCTCTTTCATTTCCGTAGGTGCTAGACGATAAGGAGCTCGTGCAATAGGTGCAGATCCTGGTAAAATGTCTATCCTGAACTCTACTTACCTCTCAGGAGGTAATCCAGGTAACTCGTCGGGAAAAACATCAGGATACTCAGAGATGATTGGAATGTCTTCAATCTTAGGCTTCGGATCATTCACAGTCACTTGTGCCATGTAAATGACACATCCGCTCTTCAAACACTGCGACACCTTGAGAATGGACACATTGCTGGGCAATCCATATTGTGTATCTCCCTGAATAGTGAGTGATTCGCCGGAAGGGGTTTTGATAATAACTAGCTTTTTATTACAGGCAATTTGGGCTTGGTTATGCGACAACCAATCCATGCCTAAAACTATATCAAACCCAGCCAATTTCATTGGCAAGAGGGATAGCGGGATAGAATAATTCTTAGTGGATATAAAACATCCATCAAGGAGAGTGGAAGCTGTTTCTAAGGTACCATCGGCAAGCTCTACCTCATATTTTATGTCTAGAGTCTTAATAGGCAAATTCAATATCTTACAGAACTTATGGTCTACAAAAGACGTATCAGCACCGGAATCAAATAAGACTCTAGCATAGTTATTATTGATGAGGAAGGTACCTGTTATGACATTCTCGTCGTTCACCGCTTCCCTCGCGTTCATTTGAAAAATTCTTGCATTGTTTTTCTTTGCCTCCTCGGGCTTCTTAGCGTTCTTAGGGCAATTGGTCTTGATGTGCCCCTTTTCATTGCAACCATAGCAAGTTGCATCCTTAATATTTCAGCACTTAACAAACTTGTGCCCTTTCTTTTTACAAATCCCACATGGTTTGGCCTGTGGGTCTTGGTTGCACTTTCCAAATTGCCTTTTGTGACATATCTTGCACCTGGGCCTATCATTTGACTGCCCCTTTTTGGAACCAGAGTTCCCCTTGCTCTTTTTGTTCGACTGAGGAGACTTGTCTTCCTCTCTTTTCCTCTTCTCATAAACGGTTGCTTTCTTTGCCCTACTCCTCACAATATCCAGAGTGAGGGACAAAGATAGATCCACATCAGATCTATAAGTGGCTGGCTTAGAGGCCCTAACATTCCCTTTTACTTCAGGGGCCAAACCACCGATGAAACGCACAATGCGTTTGGGTTCAGCGGTGACTAAGTATGGCATAAGCCTTGACATCGAGTTGAAGCTAGTCACATAGGATCTACAATCCAGATCCTTCATTACCAAGGTGAGGAAATCAGTCTCTATCCTCTCGACCTCATGTTGAGGATAGTAAGTGTCCTTCACCAAATCAACAAACTTTTCCCATGAAAGGTTGTACAAATGAACCTTTCCAGTGGACTGTACTAGAGCTTTCCACCATGTGAGGGCATCACCCTTGAAGGATTGAGATACAAACATAACTATATCTTCTTTAGCACATCCGCTGATGTCTATCACAGTCTCCATCTCGTCGAACCATTTCATGCAATCGATCGCTCCCTTTTCTCCT
Source organism: Helianthus annuus (assembly GCF_002127325.2). Taxonomy (NCBI): domain Eukaryota; kingdom Viridiplantae; phylum Streptophyta; class Magnoliopsida; order Asterales; family Asteraceae; genus Helianthus; species Helianthus annuus. Next base: position 81,139,852 of record NC_035442.2, read on the forward strand.
GTAAAATCCCTCGGTTTACAGGAGACAAAGTATTTATAGGTACAACCCTTGGTGTACCTGGGAGTCGATTAAAAAATAGTCTGCTTCTGCGGTTCACTTCTCTTATTAGATGAGTGCTGAGACTCATCTTTCTTCAGTGTATGCAAATGAGAATGGGACTTTGAATGAGTTTTAGACCGAACAACACTCGGCTCTTTAAATTTAGCATCCACAGCCTGAGCAACTGCTGTGGTGATCATTGCTTGCAGTTTGGCACCAGTGATATTAATCCTGGTGTTGTTCCCTTCAGCGGGATGACTGTTTGCTTCATCCGAGCCAGCCATTTTTAATACCATATCAAACAATGATGATATTTAAATTATATAGTGAATCATTGCATTGATGATCAGATGGTCATGGTATTATTAAACCATATAGACCATTCTTAAATGAGTTCATTAAATCATAATTTGCCTAGGCTATAACAGAACAATAATATGCAATTTATAGGATATAATCCTTTTTATTTATTGGACAAAGGGTATAAATCACAACTGTCAATGTCATGAAAGACATCTTTATTTAGCACAAAGCTCGTCTCGAAGGACATTTAGAAGGCACAGAAGGCCTTGTCACAAGGACGATTAAATACAATCATTGATCTCTTGGATCAGTGATCTTTTTAAGGGTCGAACATACTTCATCGCCTTTTTGACAAGAAGTTTATAGAATAAACTATCATTGTCATTATTACACCTTTGCTTATAAGCATACATCTCTAATGGATGTTTTTGTGTATACATCATATTGATGTTTATTTGTGTCAAACCCGTGTAGATCTTTCAACGATATCAAACAACAACTTGTGTAAGTGCGGAAATCAAACACAAGTGGATTCAAGAAATATAAAGTAATTGAAACAAATAATAAACAAAAAAACCAGTTTATCTTTCATTCAAAGCTTGAACATTGACTGATACAAGATAACTTCACAGGTCTCGAGTGGCCTCTTGTGCGTAACAACTGATCAACCTCAACCCAAAGGTTGAGGTTTGCTTAAATACAAAACGTATGGGTAAATACCCTAGGCCCATTCGAAACTATCTAGCAAAACCCAATCCATACATATCGACCCAAAACATAAAATAAACATTTACTTAAACAACCCTTGAACTATGCGCTCCTCTATGTATAAACCTTCAGGTTCCAACAATCTCCCCCTAGGTTTATGCATAGAGGTTCTTCCGACTTCAACTATCACGATCACCACCCAAACGATCTTTGAGACCACCAAATCCTTTTGTGCGAATATGAATGGCTGAAGCAACAGCAGCAGTCTATCCTTTGGCAACTTCTTCATATTTTTCAGTAGCTCTAATTTGATTGCGAGCTAACACTTCCAAATCTTCATGAGCAAGATTCAGCAAGTCAACTTGATCCACCAGACGAAAGCTTACATCATCATCACACACAATCACTGCTTGCCCCAGACGCTCATCATAAGCCCAAAAATGCAAGGTTTTCAGAGCACCTTTTGGAATCTTTTTCACCAAAGGAATCATCTTTTCTTTTTCAGTTGCTGGCCAGTGCACAATCTTCATTTGCTTGTTAGTGTATGGATCCCTAATGCCTTTAGCTGGCTTAACAATAGACTCTGCAGTGTGCATCGAATGAAAATTACGAAGAACTTCCCTCTGCAATCTCTTGAAAAACAAATATCCACGACCTCCAGGTTTATCATCCACATAAGGTGACTTAGACAGATTTATCAAATCAACCTTTGTGAAAGTCTGAAACTGAGTTGGATTTTTGTACCACTCGACAGGTCCAACCTTTCTCTTTATCCACCATCTTCGGCAATCATGATCAAATCCCCAGCTAACCATACCAGATCGATTTCCAACTTTATCATAGAGAGTTTCACCAACATCCATTAAATGGTGAGTTGCTTTAGCATCATCATCATCATCTGGATTAAGATTCTTGTTCTTCAGAATCACAAACTCCCTTTTCTTTTTGATTCTTTTAGCCTTTTCTTTGTCTGCAACTGGATCAGTAACTCTTTTGAAGTATTGTTCCATAGCAGCACTTCTCTCAGCATCATCATTATCAAAGGCTTTTCTTCTATTTTCTACGTTAGTCGGATCAGAAAAATCTTGTCCGAACTTCTTCTCCAGCTTTCCACGTAAATCATAAACCATATTAAACAACAGACTGACATCACCTTGAAGCTGTTCGATTTGTTGATTCTTTTGCACAATAGTATCCTCAAGTTGAATAATCTTAGCATCTTTATGAATTGAATCTTGCTCAACCACAATTAGTTGTTTCTTCATCTCCCTCATACCGATGAACTCATCATCATCACTTGAGTCATCATCAAACGGCATACTCAATGGCTCTTCAATCCTCTTACCACTTGAACTGCCAGGCTCGTCATAAACAGTTCCAGATGGACCTGCAGCTTCAGAGGTAACAGGTGGCATTGACGCAATGAAAGGATCAGAAACCACATTGGCAGCTGGTGTATCTGTAGAGGTGGTTTCCAAATCACTTCTTTGAGTATCCACATTAAACTCAAAGATATCTTCAGTAGTGGTGGTGGTATCAGTGACACTTTTCTCAAAATCGAAGTCATATAAGCCATCATCATCTTCAGCAACATTCATGGGTTGATCCTTGTTTTGTTCAACATACATTCCGAGTCGAGGATCCCTCCTTTTCCGCTTTAATGGCAATGAATCAGGATCCTTTGGGTTCTCATTAGGCTCTTCATTTGATACTGTAAGATTGGAAGGAGGCTTTCCCATCTTATCAGTCACAAACTTTAATAACAAAGCCAAACTCTCAGTAGAAATCACAGGTGGAACAATAGAAACAGCAATATCAGCTTCAGTTTCAGGAGGAAGCTCTTCATCATCTCCTGAATCACACATAATCTCTATGCCCTCATCGTCAGAGTTGATAGTTAAAATCTTTGTCTCAGGCTCATCTTCAGTAGCACCTTGAACATCATGCTCTTCAGCAACCATGGCATTTACAGGTGCATTGACTTGTGTAGCATTCACTGGAAAAGGTTGTACAATCACTGGATCAGCAACTACATTTTCAGTCTCAGCAAACTGACCGAATTTCTCCAGAGGTATTAACCCTTCAAACCTTTTCTATGTACCCTTCTTAGAAGTAAGAGCACCAAAACATGCAGGACCCATGGGTTTCAACTCCAAGGTGTTTCCAGATCTCACCAACTCTGGATAACGAACATTTAGAATCATTTGCAAGAACCTTGGATACATAAGAAACTTGTCTTTTCTGACTCCTATTACATTTCTCTTCATAGCTTCAAAAACATACTTCGAATAATTGAAAGGCTCATTCGTTATCAGACGAACAAAAGCAGCAGACTGTGTGATGTTCAACTGATTTGTACCTCCTCGGTTTTCTGTCATGCAAAGTATGAATGTGTGCATTAACAACTGCCAGTATGGATGCACAAATTTCTTCACCAAGGATGGATACTTTCCTTCATAACTCAATCGTGGTAAAATTGCTTCCACAGTTCTAGCTGGAAGCTCAATAGGATCAGTTTCTCGGTCATTAAACTGTAACACCTCCCGGATCATTTGCTCCGTCACAGAAACAACCTTCTTTTGAATCTCAGCAATTATAGCTCCTTTGCCTTTAGCTTTGAGTGGTTCAAACCTTGCAGTCTTCCAAAAACTTTGAATGAGGCTTTCGTAGACAACTGGATTTTCTCGAAGTGCGTGAACTAATCTGCAGCTATTCAGCCCTTTGATCAATGAAGTGAACATTATTTTGTGCTTCTCCGGAGGGGGTGCCAAGTAGCCTGCCTGATTATGAGTCAGAATAAATTCCAGATCCATATTCTGCACAAACCAAATGTCATTAGAAACAAGTCATATTTGAAAAATCAATATATATATACTTGGTTTAAATTTAAAAAAATTCAGATTTCAAAGTCAAATATCAGCACTGGTCAACAGAACCATGACTCAGGTTGTGAGATTTTGACTCGAGACCATGTGATTCCGAGTCGAGACTATGAGTCGAGACCCTGAGTCGAGACCACAAGGTTTCGAGTCGAGACCATGTGGTTTCTGATCGAGACCATGAGTCGAGACTAGATAATCTCGAGTTGAGACCTCAGTCGAGACCATGAGGTTGCGACTCGCAACCACCAGTCTCGAGTCCTTATGTAATCCTGGGTCGAGACCATGCAAACAACTTCCATTTGCTCATTTTTGGATCAAAACCCAGAAAACACTCTTTGATTTCTTTGAAGACCACCATAAGTCAGAATTAGGGTTCATGTAGATCTTCAAATCATCATCTGATTCTTCAAATAATCTGCAAATCTTCAACTAAAAACATTCATCAAGTTCATAATACCTTTAAATCTTGTCGGAATACAAGTCGAGACCGGAAATACTCGTCGGAACTCAAACATCTAGCCGGAGAATTTAGAGAGAATAATTGAGTGAACAGTTGAAGGTCTCGAGTGAATTGTGAGGTTTCGACTCAAGACCAGCCTATATACCCAATATTCCTGGGCCGGACCTTTTAAATTGGGCCTAGACCAAGTAATTTTGGGTCGAGACTACTGTTTATTTAGTTGAGACCATGTGTTTTAACAGTTTAAAGATTCAACTTAAAATTTTTACACTTTTGAAAATTTCTTTAAACCAAGATCAAATTTTAATAACCCATTTTACTTCCCGAGCACGTTTTTACAATAGCTAAACCTAAAAACAAAAAATAAATAATATAGACAATTATTCACAAAAATAAAATAGGAAATAACGTAATTGCTCAGGGATCAAATCACGAGGTTTCGGGCTTGACTTCACTTATCAACACTGATCTACTACCGAATGATCTAGATGATTGCCAGTATATTCGTCCACCTAAACTCATCTCCCTAGACCTTTTCCATGTAACTACCTGTAACAAATTTTATCATGTTTTGATTTCTTAACAATGAACACCCAAACAAATACTAATCAAATCCCGGAGTTATATACAACACACTCTATCATGCAAGCAGCTTCCCTACCACCTATTTCACAACTGGGAATAGGTTGAGAAGAGAACAGAATAGATCTTTCGCAGAGATGGTATAATATACAGATCAAATGAGTTTTTCTCAGTTTGATATAGATTTCTTGGGTTTCTTTTGGGCACTTGAGGGCCTCTTTCGGGTGTTTAATTGACCTATAAGACGACAGACGCTCAGCTAGGTCTTTGCTCACGCAAAACAAAAGCTAAACGCTGCCTAGTAGCTCCAGGTCTTTGCTTACGCAAAACAGAGGAGATACACGACTTTTTCAGAGTCAGACCAAAATTGTGTGTATCGGGACAACATACAAACATTCAAATAGAAATGAGCTAATTCCAAGTGATTTTCTTTCCTGAGGTCATGCACTAATTTAGTTCTGAACAGAAACAACCAATGTTTCCAGTCTTTAAGGATAGAGCCTACCAACACATCATACTAAATTCAAACTGTTTCGATACTAGTCTTACATGAGTCAGCCCTTCACCACAATGTGAAAATTCATTTCATTTCCCATGTCATGCAATGCTTCTTTTTGTATTTTTCAAAAATTTTCAATGTTTTTGTATTTTTCAAAATTTTCTCCCCCTAAATTTGAGCATAAATAAAAACTACCTAAGAATAGAAAAGTTTATGAACAAATTTACCTACGAAAAACCAAAAACATGCTCAGTCAGTAAATCGGATCATTTTCAGAAAATCCACAAGCACTTGAAATTTCGAACTACTGACAGGTTTTGTGAACAAATCGGCAGCATTTGCATCTGTGTCGATTTGCTCCAGTTTGATAAGACCTCTGTCAAAGCAGTCTCGTATAAAATGAACTTTAATATCAATGTGCTTGGTTTTTGAGTGAAAGACAGGATTTTTCACAATTTGTATGGCAGCATCATTATCACAGTATATGGTAGTATTAAGATAAGTCAAACCGTAGTCCTGCAATTGATGCTGCATCCACACCACTTGAGAGCAAGATGCCGAAGCTGCAACATATTCTGCTTCAGCTGTGGAAATAACTACCGTTTGCTGCTTCTTGCATTGCCAAGAAATGAGTCGGTCACCCAAAAACTGACATCCAGCAGAGGTGGATTTCCTGTCCTTGTTAGTGCCTCCAAAATTACTATCAGAAAACGCAAACAGGTCAAAATTTGAATCCCTCGGATACCACAGACCAAACCAGGATCGGCCTTTAAGGTATCGAAAGATTCGTTTAACAGCAGTAAGATGAGAAGTTTTAGGATTAGCCTGATATCGCGCACAGTTGCAGACAACAAACATGATGTTTGGACGACTTGCTGTCAGATACATCAATGATCCGATCATGGACCTATAAAGGCGTTGATCAACAAGGGATCCTTCTACATCTTCAGTCAGCAACGGTTTTTCTGCCATTGGAGTTTCGGCCGGTTTAGCGTCTGTGAACTTAAATGTAGCAACTCTCACTAAAAGTCCTATTTATTATTTTAATTAGTCAAATTGGAAACCCAAATTGAGAAACCCAAGTGATTCTGCAGAAACCCTAAAAGTTTCAGAACAATCAGAATTAGGATCAGGGCCCCTAAAACTCAGGGGGGATATTTCCTACTTGATGATTATCCACATAACTCGTTGTAGAAATCTAATTGGTCAAAACTGTTGACTCAGCTAGGCTAGTCCCGTGGAGGGCAAGCCAAAGAATTATAGGTGTCCCTTACGGACCGTAAGGGATAAGGCATACGGTCCGTAAGCAGGAGCAAAATTCGGCTATAAATAGCAGGCCTTGGGACTTGTCTGAGGAAATTACAACGACGCACAAACTCTCTATGTACGTCGAATTAGAGCAATAGCAATACAATTAACACACACAATCACGAAGTGCTGCTACGATTCAGGGTATTAATTCGATCGCTATTACGATTCAACGTCCGATCGATTGAAACTATCCAAAGTATGATTAAGTGCTGCTCATGAGCTGATACTTTATTGATTCGTCGTGATTTCGACTTGAATATTTGAGTGCTGTTCGAAGTCGGACTATGCTCTGTTATTCGTTGTGAATCCGCTGAATTGTTAAGTATTGCACTTTGTCATTTGTTGTGAGAGTTTAATCTCGTGAATTGTCGTAAATGCTATATTGGTTATTTACCTAATTTCGTGTGCATTAGATTATTAGGCTTATCAGTAGGCTAAACTCTATCCCATACCATACCCTTACAATCAAGGAAGATAAGCAAACCGAGCAAAGAAAAAGCAAAGGTGAGTTTACGAACTTTCTACAAGGCACGGCCATCCTCCAGAGGTAGGATGCCACTCCACTGATCTTCGCACACATGCCTGTAGGGCTGCGATGTAGTATCCTTCGCACACATGTCTGGGAGACCGTGATACGGGCTAGTAAAGCCAGTGAACCAACTGTGAATTCACTCAACTTTGTAGTTGACTCGTTGTTGCATGCCTTGCAGGTCGTTAGGTCCCTAGCTTAAGGAGCTTGCACTGGGAGGCGCGGTCGTTGTGGGAAAACTTATATTAAACTTATGTTTGGCTTCCGCTGTAAACTCAAACTATGTTTTGACACCAATTGTATTGTGTTGGATTTTATAAATAAACTACATGCTTGTTCAATATGATTGGTGGCTATGATCCTGGGCATGTCACGCCTCCAAGGCGGGGTGGGGTCTTGGAGGGGTGTGACAGAGTGGTATCAGAGCCATTGGTTATAGTGAACTTGGTTTTAAAAAGGGAAAAGATTTTTGATAAAACCAGACTATAACCTGTACAGTAATCCACAACGATGCTCCACTCCAAGTGCAAAGACTCGATACTTTACTGTGTTATTTATTTTAAGTGTTACGGCTAAGGTTAAGTCTTCCCTAAGTATTTTATGTATCCAACTTTAAGAAATATCTATCTAACGAATAGCCGGTAGTACCTCTTCAAGACATATAAGTGAATGAAAAATCTTAAGATTTGTTGAGAAACCACTTTAGATAGAAGACAGGTTAAGTTTCTCGAGCATAAAAGATTAGTACTAGTATCGTTATTTATTCGAGTAAATCTCGAGGACGAGATTTCTATAAGGAGGGGAGAATGTAGCAACTCTCACTAAAAGTCCTATTTATTATTTTAATTAGTCTAATTGGAAACCCAAATTGAGAAACCCAAGTGATTCTGCAGAAACCCTAAAAGTTTCAGAACAATCAGAATTAGGATCAGGGCCCCTAAAACTCAGGGGGGATATTTCCTACTTGATGATTATCCACATAACTCGTTGTAGAAATCTAATTGGTCAAAACTGTTGACTCAGCTAGGCTAGTCCCGTGGAGGGCAAGCCAAAGAATTATAGGTGTCCCTTACGGACCGTAAGGGATAAGGCATACGGTCCGTAAGCAGGAGCAAAATTCGGCTATAAATAGCAGGACTTGGGACTTGTCTGAGGAAATTACATCGACGCACAAACTCTCTGTGTACGTCGAATTAGAGCAATAGCAATACAATTAACACACACAATCACGAAGTGCTGCTACGATTCAGGGTACTAATTCGATCGCTATTACGATTCAACGTCCGATCGATTGAAACTATCCAACGTATGATTAAGTGCTGCTCAAATTGAGCTGATACTTTATTGATTCGTCGTGATTTCGACTTGAATATTTGAGTGCTGTTCGAAGTCGGACTATGCTCTGTTATTCGTTGTGAATCCGCTGAATTGTTAAGTATTGCACTTTGTCATTTGTTGTGAGGGTTTAATCTCGTGAATTGTCGTAAATGTTGTAATTGTTATTTACCTAATTTCGTGTGCATTAGATTATTAGGCTTATCAGTAGGCTAAACTCTATCCCATACCATACCCTTACAATTAAGGAAGATAAGCAAACCGAGCAAAGCAAAAGCAAAGGTGAGTTCACGAACTTTCTACAAGGCACGACCATCCTCCAGAGGTAGGATGCCACTCCACTGATCTTCGCACACATGCCTGTAGGGCTGCGATGTAGTATCCTTCGCACACATGTCTGGGAGACCGCGATACGGGCTAGTAAAGCCAGTGAACCAACTGTGAATTCACTCAACTTTGTTGTTGACTCGTTGTTGCATGCCTTGCAGGTCGTTAGGTCCCTAGCTTAAGGAGCTTGCACTGGGAGGCGCGGTCGTTGTGGGAAAACTTATATTAAACTTATGTTTGGCTTCCGCTGTAAACTCAAACTATGTTTTGACACCAATTGTATTGTGTTGGATTTTATAAATAAACTACATGCTTGTTCAATATGATTGGTGGCTATGATCCTGGGCATGTCACGCCTCCGAGGCGGGGTGGGGTCTTGGAGGGGTGTGACATTAAATTTCTTTAGCACATCATCCACATATTTCCCTTGATGAATTAGAATGCCCGGGGAATCTTGTTTAACTTGTAAACCCAAAAACAGTGTCATTTCTCCGAGCGCACTCATCTCGAACTTCTTTTTCATAACTCCCTCAAATTCCTTGTAAAGAGCTTCACTTGTTGATCCGAAAATAATATCATCGACATAGATTTGAACCAGTATCAGATCCTTGCCCACTCTTTTAATAAACAGCGTCTGGTCTATCGTGCCTCGTGTGTATACATGAGCCTGAAGATGTTCTGTCAGAGTTACATACCAAGCCCTAGGTGCTTGATGCAATCCATATAATGCCTTGTCAAGTTTGTAGGCATAATCTGGATGATCTGGATGAATAAAACCCAGTGGTTGCTCAACAAAAATTTCTTCCTTCACATCTCCGTACAAAAACGCAGTCTTGACATCCATCTGATAAACAGTGAACCCCATGTAGGATGCGTATGCTAAGAAGATCCGGATTGCTTCAAGTCAGGCAACATGGGCATATACTTCATCATAATCTAGTCCCTCTATCTGTCTAAATCCTTGGACAACTAATCGTGCTTTATTTCGAACAATAACTCTTGCAGAATCTTGCTTGTTTCTGAAAACCCAGCGACTTCCAAGCTTGCGTTTCCCTTTCGGTAACTCCACAAGTTTCCATACTCCTAGCTTCTCGAACTGGTTTAGCTCTTCATGCAGAGCATCAACCTAGCCTGGTTCATGCAACGCTACATCAATGGTTTTAGGTTCAATTTGAGAAATGTAGCTAGAATATAAGCACAAATTAATGGTTCCTGATTGGCTTCTGGTCTGAACTCCTGCACTAACAGGACCGATCACATTCTCAATAGGATGATTTCTTTGAACACTTGTTGGAATGGCAAGTTCAGGTATAGTCTCGTCTTGAGATGTGTGTATGTTGCTTGACTCCCCCTCATTAGGTGTTATATGACTGTGAATCACGGGAGTGGTAACAGTACACTCTTCAGGAATAGGAACAGCAAACAGTTCTGATCCGGATGCATTCGAAGAAATTTTGCTAGATTGCGCACCTTCAGGGGATTGATGAGACATTTGTTGAGGCAAAGGATGCTGTGTAAAAACCATCCCTGGTGGGTCAATGATATGATGTCTGAAGCTCCCTTCTGCCTGTTCTTCTTCTTCTTCAGTATCACCAAAAGACAATGGTTGTTTTGGCGTAGACACACCTGCATCTGTAGAAACACTCGACAAAATGTTAAATGATTTAAACAATTCAGCATAATCATATAACCAATCTGGTCAAACTCTAGCATCCGTAGCATTTTCTTCGAGCCATTCAATGTTGCACGACTCGACGACCTTTTTAGTTACTTTGTTGTATACTCTATAGGCAGAGCCTTTTGCATATCCAACAAAGAAACACTCATCCCCTTTGACTTCAAACTTTCCATTAGAGTCCATAAGTAGTAACACACATGGACATCCAAAGATACGAAAGTGTGAAATCGAAGGTTTACGTCCTTCCAGAATCTTATAAGGAGTTTTCATATGACGTTTGTTTACTAAAGCATGATTCTGGACGTAACAAGCCGTGCTAACTGCCTCAGCCCAAAAGAAACTAGGAAGCTTCGAGTTAGCCAACATAGTTCGTGCAGCCTCGATAAGAGTACGATTTCTTCTTTCTGCCACTCCATTCTGTTGTGGAGTTCGTGGAGCACTATACTGTCGATCTATTCCTTTTTCAGAGCAAAATGTATCCAAAGTTACGTTCTTGAATTCTGTCCCATTGTCAGATCGAATAACCTTCACTTTCGTACTAGCTTGATTTTCAACCAAAGTAACGAATTGTTTTACTAAGACCGCAGTTTCGTTCTTGTGACTTAGAAAATACACCCAGGTGTAACGTGAGTAATCATCAACTATTACGAGACAATAAGCTTTCTTTCCAATACTCAACACATTCACTGGACCAAAAAGATCCATGTGAAGTAATTCGAGCACAACTTTCGTTGAGGGTGCAGATTTAGACTTATGAGGTTTTCGATGTGCTTTTCCTTTTGCACAAGCAACACATTTTTCCACCAACATGAAATCTTTGATTGGAAGATCACGGACTAGTTGACCTTTAGCAAGTCGATTCAGATTCTTCATGTTCACATGCCAAAGGCGACGATGCCACAGTAGACCATCATGTTCTGAAATCTTTGAGAATAGGCAAGTAACTTCTTCACACAGTTTCTTGTTCATATCGATAACATAAGCATTTCCTCGTCTCTCTGCTGACATTAAGAACTAATCTTTAAGAATGACAATCCCTGGTTTCAGCACATAACATCCTTTCTTCATAAAGTGAACTGAATTTCCTCGATCACAAATCCGTGAAATGCTCAACATATTGTGTTTCAGTTCTGGAACATAGTTAACATTCTCGAAGCTTAAAATGCCGTTTCTTACTGTTCCCTTTAATGTGATCCTTCCTGATTCTCCTCCCGCAAACGAGACATATCCACCATTAAATTCCTTTACATTTATCAGTTGGGATAAGTCTCCTGTCATGTGCCTGGAACAGCCACTATCCATGTACCAAAGTCGCACGGTAGTCCTCCACAGCTGTTCCTGCACAATTAGCGGGATTAGTTAGACCGAGGAACCCAGCCCATGGTGGATCTGGGTTTTCCTTGTGCATCAATGTATGTACTCTTTGCCAAATTAAATTATCTTTGTTCAAAAATCTTGAAGGATTTTTCATGAGAGATCCTTGACGAGATGTATTAGATTGTGCAGCACTAGTTTTGGGTTTCCAAAATGTGTTTGACCATTTAGAATTGTAGTTACCAAAACCATTATGTTGATTTCTTTGAAAATTGTTCTTTTGATTTTGATTTCTACATTTTGCTGCATTCCAATCTTGATCAGAAGGTTTAGTCTAGCGATAGTTGTTCTTCATTGTTTTAGACCTTTCAGTCGTCACTGACTCGGAACAACGATATCAATTAGACTTGACCTTCTGATTCTGGACAATCTTCTTCTTAGACTGTACGCTTGGGAGTTGAACACAGTTTCTGGCAATGTGTCCAGCTGTACCATAATTGAAACATGTTTGCCGTTTCAATGTGTGAAAATTTTGATACTTTGTTGGAGAAGCTTTGCTTGTTTTTGAATGATGAAGCGTTTTGGTTTTTCTAGTATGTTTTGCCTGTGTCTGTTCTGAGCATTTTGATGTCTGCTGATTAGAATTGACACAATCATGTGATGTTGATGAACAATTTGATACCTCTCTTTTACTATAATCATCATTCTTTTGAAAAGCTGGTGTTCCAGTTTCAGTTTTCTGTTCTAAAACATTTTCCGGTGACTGTTGTTTACTTATTTCAAACCCTTTTTCTTCTTTAATAAATTCAGTTTCAATTTCAATTTTAGAACACGTTGAAGTCTCATTAACATGTGTTTCATCAACACATGTATCATGTGAATCCGATTTAGGTTTGCTTTCATCTACAGTTTCCAATGGGGTCCCACTAGATTCAACATTAGGGACACCCACTAAGACATATTCAGAAGAAGAATCAGGATACTCTTGATTTTCTTGAGAAGAAGTTTCAGTGCTTTCACTGAATGTGTCCTGAGGGACCTCACTTGTAACACTGTCAACAACTGAAATATTAGAAGCATCATAATCACGTGCATTAACTGAAACACAATCATCACCACAATTATTTCAAAGATTCAACACAAACACCATCAGTTTTGCCCCAAACATCAGGCTCACTTGACGACACATAAGCACAAAATGACTCAAGCAATGTTTTTCCAAAAGCAATTTCAGACTCAGTTTGTTCAGAATAAGTTTCAGAAAAATCAGAATAAAAATCTGGTTCACTCCCAAGTACATCTCCACACTTTACTTCGGGAACTTTATCTGCACATGAAGACGAAACGTTAGGATCAATTGAGCCTTTAGAAATAAAGTTTATTGGAGTTGATTTTGGATCCTCAACAGGTTTGCCATTAACCGATGAATTATTGTTTTTCGAACCATAAGTCATTTTGCTTTCATTCATTAGCTCCTCCTCAGTCATAGGTAAATATGTATAATTGTCATTCTAAGGAGGAGGAGCCTGATTGTATCCCAGTCCACACCCTTTTGTTTTCTTATATGCTGTGACAAATGTGCTCTTTAATCGATGAACAATGCAAAACAATATTAATTATCAATAATACAATGTGTTTTGGTGTTATTATATGTGTTTTATGTGTTTGGTGATTTTACAATTCGATTCGATTCGATTTCAAGCTTTAAATCGCTTTCTGGAAGGTTATATGCAAACTGGTGCGTAAACGCAATCAGTTAAACACGACAAACACTCCGGGATAGTGAAATAGGCTTAACATACCTTAAATAACCTTCACATAACTTAGAAATAAGTTTTGGATGGTTTGGTGTGTCGAAAACAAGTTTGTTCGATCGCAGGGACTATTTGTGTCAAACTATGAAACTATACCGATTTGTATAGTAACGAACATTCCGGAACTTGATCATAAGTTAAACATACCATAAATATCCTTTACATAGCTTAGAAATAGGCTTTGAGGGGTTCGGTATGCTAAAATAAACTTATTGGTCATTCAGGGACTAAAAGCGTCAAAAAGTGCACAAGTTTGTATTATCGCGCATATCTTACGTTCTGAATATATCCGGACATCCAAAAATTTATGTAATCATTAAAATATTTTATTTTAGTGATTGACATGATAAAATTCCATTCGTCGCTTAATTTGGATCGTTTTTGCGTTCGTTTCGACTTCCGTCGTAATGAACCGAACAACGCGATCGTACGGCCAAACGAACCGACATCCGAGATATTTTTGAGCATGTTTTGAGTTCCCAATACTTTAACATCATTTTAGAGCCTTGAAATGAGGTTAACAGGGCTTAAACGTGTCAAAAATGGGCCGAAATGCATGTTTTGCAAGTTTAGGGACTAAAACTGACAATCTGCCAAAGATGGTCAGGCGGGGTGCGTAAGACTAAGTGAAGTCTTATGCGGGGTGCGAGGGCATGTCAGACAGAAACATTGAATTTGGTCATTTAGCTCGTTTTTGCTGGTTTTGATCTCTAGTTTTCAATGCTAGGGGCTGGTTTGTGTGGGGAACAAGTCCCCCAATCAGTCCTTAACACTTATATGGCCTAGATCATGCCCTCTTCTCCAAGAAACGATCCTAACGGTTTGCGAAAAACTATATATAGCCCATCCATTTCATTGTTTCATTGCTCATTTCTCTCCTCTCTTCTCGACAATCTGCTTTGGGAGCATTCTCATCTGATTTGGGAGTTTGTCTTCTTGTAGAAAAGATAGCAAGGACTTTAGTGAGCCTTCTTTTATTCTTTTTATTGTTTTCCTAGTTTGAAAGTCAAATATAGTTTGACTTTCAGCTTGGACCACGAGTTGGTCAACGCAAAGTTCGGTTGAACTTTGCAACGTGATTGTAATCACGTTGGTTATAGTCTTTAGTGACTATACCCGCTGATTACCACGTTAACTAGGTGTAGTGACGAGTCGAGGTTTCGGTTAAAATGCGTTTTAGCACGCATTTTGCAACGGAACTACTATTAGGTATCAAAACACTTTGTTTTGATACCAAATCAGTAGGTTAAACATGCTTTGACATGTTTAGCTCGTCGCTTTTAGTTAGTGCTTATTTAGAGTCGTAAGTCGAGCGGTCTAAACCACCGCTTAAACTTTCGAACTCGACCCGTTTGGTCGATCTTTAGGATCCGACCAAGCATATTTAGTGACCATAGTTGCATAGGGAATAACCTTCCGAGGTTATACCTTATGGTCACCTAGTTTAAGTAGTTGTATGATAGGTGGTTTATATGCCTTAGGTAAATTACCAAAATGCCCTCTTCATGCATAATTGGACTTTAAGCATATGTAACCTAACTTTTGTCACCTAAACTGCTTATGCAACTTATTTAAACATGTTTAGGCATATAATACTTATCATAAGACTAGTTAGACGTCTCGAACGCGCGTTTGCGCCCACGGCGCATTAACGTAGCGTAAGCTACCTTAATGGGTCGCGATGGGTCGAAAGCACTTAGGTTAGGTTCCGATTTAGAATGTAGACTTTGTTGAACCATATCACATGAGTTCCAACACTTATTTGGTTTACAAGACCTCATTCTGTCTGATCTCCCGATTTAGGCGTCTATTGTTTGACTAAGTGATTTGATTATTAGGTGCTGCTTGAGTTTCCTTGGTTTGATTGAGCTTGTTGAGTTCTTTAGATTGAGGATACTTTGCACTTCAATGTGAGTACATAGTTCCCCTATTTTACTGTTTTCAATTGTTTTGGGGTGATTCATATGTACAAAACGATTTCAAGGTTTAAACGATGATTTCAAAAAAAAAAAAAAACGATTAAGATGGTTTATACTAAACTAATAACGATTTCAATAAAGTGAACAAGACTTGTTGGTTGTAATTACATAACGAATGACATTTATTAGCTCTGATCAAGCCGACCAATATTAGGTTATGGTACCATAGGATCTGACAAATCCCGTTATCAGACTACACACATAGTTATGTGTGGGGGTTATGTAGGTAACGACCGAATCTGTGACTGTTAACTTACCCTTTGGTGGTTTTTTAATACGAGAAACGAGGTAGACGAGTCACGAAGGTTTGAATGTTGTTAGCGAGACGAACAAAAGTAGTTTCACTATTAAAACGAATACGATTTTGGGATGAGTTAAACGATTTGAGACGACTTCAATGAGATAAACGATTGGTTTTGGGTAGTGATTAGATAATGGGACAGGTGTAATGTGATAGAATCATGGTAGATACGCTGCTGGTACATCTTATATATAAGTGCTTCTATCATATTACATTGTGTGTCATTATTTAGTTCACTGGGGAAAACGATTTTGAAATGATGTCACACAACGAGGTTTTTTAAACGATATAAACCATACGAGTTTTATTAACGAGTTTCTTTTTACGAGATGTTTACAAGTTGTTTTACTAAAACAAATGTTTTTGGGTTAAGAATCATGGCTACGAGATTTTACATACTATAACCATCTTGATTTGAGTTGGTTAATTATGTTGCAATACACTTTTCAAAACGAGGTTTGTATTTTGACTCTTGTAGTCTAACGAGGTACTGCAACATATAAACGAGCCATGAATCCGATACTCCCATAAAACCTATGTACTCGCCAGCATTTCTTTGCTGACTTTATTTTTACATATGTTTCAGGTGATATTGCTTGATGTTGCTTGCTAGGAAGCTTGTGTCACGTAGGACCTGGACGAGGCCTTAGTGACTTAAAAACAGTTATAAACGATGTGTAGTTTGTTTGATTTGGTTTAAAGACAATGTACATTATTTAATGAATCAATAAAACGAAACATTTGGTTACCATGGTTGTGAAACGATGATTCTGTTACAACACTCCCCGACGTTTCCGCCACGGTTTGTTGTTTTAACGTGGTCGGGGTGTGACATATGCGAGCTGTTGATCACACAAGTTTTTAACTAGTTTGCTGGAAGAATCAAATTTCTTGATATTGAGTTCATTTATTTGATATCTATCTCTGATATCCTCCAATTCTTTAGTCACAGTGCATAATTTTTCCTGAACATATAAGAGTTGAGCTGTTTTTACACTTACATCATCTTTGAGTTTGATGATGTCTTTTCGCTGAGCTTCAAATTTTTCTTTATAAAGTTTCTCATTTTTCGATAAAGTAAAATTTTTATTTTTAATATCTTGATAGTTTTGAATTAGCTCAGCGTTGTGTATTCTATAAGCTTCAACCCTTTCTCTACACTCAGGAGTACAGAAAACAAAAAGTACCTTTTCTTTGGTGAGACCTTTGACTGGAGCTGAAAGAATCTGGGTCATGAGAGCAAGGTTTTCAGCTGAAGTCTCCTCCTCAGGTGCTGGAGTCTCATCCTCAGATACAGAGACTTGATCATTTGAGGTCATGAAAGCAATGTTGTTTGAAGCAGCTTGATTTTCTAGAGCTGAGATGTTCAGTCGCTCAATTTCCGAATTCCAATCAAAGTTGATATCAGGCTAAACCACCAAGGCTTGAAGATTTCCATCAGCAGCAGCATCAGTAGTGGTGCTCGATGTGGTCACAAGAGCTCTCTCTAAATTAGGAGGAACAGTTTGAGCTGAAGTCTGTTCTCTATTAACCAGTGGCTTGGTGTAGTTTCGAGCATAGTGGCCTTCCTCATGACAGTTGTAACAGCGCAACTTAAAAGGTACTGAAGAAGACCCAGTAAATCTAGAATCCCATCGGTTTTTACCAGTTCTTTTAACAAATCTCTTAGCTCTGAAAGCAGCCATAGCCAACTGCCAAGTGATGTCCATTTCTTCTACATCATCAGGATGAATCTGATATAAATCATCTCCAGACCATTTAGGAGGATCAATTTTCCTGCAACAAAGGCATTTAAGCAGTTTATAACAGAGGTAGCGATATCCAGATTTTCTTTAGACTGTTGTGAGAAGAAAGCAATCATCTTTTCTTTGTCCGCAGACGTTGGAGTGACAGTAGCAGCATTAGAAGGTGTGACAGCAGGGGCACGAGAAGGAGCAGGTGATCCAGAGTAATAGGCATTAACTGAAGTTGGAGTGGCCTTAGCAGATACTGAGTTACTAAACATTTGAAAAGCTCCTTGAGAAAGGAGAGCTTCATTGTTATTATTTGATGAAGCGGGAGCAACAGAGAATCCTACAACTAGCATGCTGTTCTTATAGTTAGTTTCCCTTTGTTTATCATCCAGCTCACAGGCCTTGATATGAGAAATCATCTCAGACAGACTGAACCTAGCAAGATCTTTGGTCTTCTTGATCATAGCAACATGATGATCCCAACTTTTAGGTAACGCATTCAGAAGTTGTCTATTTGTTGAAGCATTTGATGTATGTATTTCTTCCATCTACATTTGAGTAACCAGCTTGACAAACCTCTGAAGTTGATTATCAACAGTTTCTCCATAGATATGGTTGAAATTGTTGAAATTTTGTCTTAGCAAATTTCTTCGACTCTCCTTCATATCCTCATTACCTTCATAGATATCTATCAGAGATTCCCACAGTTCTTTGGCTGATTTGCAAGTACGAAAACCTATAGCAACATCCGGACCCAAACCCATGGTCAGATAGGAAAGTGCCTTTTCATCTTCTTCAACTATTGTGAAATCTTCTTTAGTATATTGGCTTAGGGGTTTCTTTACTTGTACGCCAGGTTCAGTAGGGCTATCCATCATGATCTCCCTTGGACCTCTCAAAATACTTCGCCAAATTTTAGAATCTTTGACCTTCACATGTTGTTCAAAACGCAACTTCCACTCAGGAAAGTCATTTGCATCAGTCAACCTTAGAATGCGTGTAGTGGTTCCAACTTTTGAATCCAGTTCTTGCGTTTGTTGAGGGCAGCCTGGTCAACATTAGTTGCAGACATTTTAATTAATTGTTAATTAATTAATTTAGTTTTAAGTCCAAAGATCAATGTTCAAAGTCCAAAAACACGTTGCAGCTTGTCGATTCGAGTCGAGACAAGAGATTGCGAGTCAAGACAAAAATTTCCAGTCAAACGTTTCAACTCGAGACCACAGCTTGTTTCGAGTCGAGACCACAGCGAAGATGACTCGAGACCACAGATTGTTGCGAGTCGAGACCACAATGAAAAGGACTCGAGACCATAGATTATTGCGAGTCGAGACCACAGTGAAGATGACCCGAGACCACAGCTTGTTGCGAGTCGAGACCTTGATAATGACTACTCGAGATCACAGTTTGTTGCGAGTCGAGACCAAATGATGACAACTCGAGACGGTAGCTGATTTCAAGTCGAGACCTTCAAAACAGATGTGAGATAATACTGTTGACTCGTAATCCCTGATTTTCAGCACTATTCCAAAAATTCAAACATATCGAAATCTTTGAATTTTTCTTTTATCACCAACACCTCCGAGAAATTAAAAACCACCTTATCAAAAACCACTTATGTAGAATATGCTAAGAACAATTTGAAGATGTGAATCTCAAAATCAAGAAAACACACCAAAACAAACCGAGTTCCTGTAAAACACAACTGGTATATAAGATCAGTAATAAAAACAATCTTCTTGAATCTGAATGATATCAAAACCGAACCAAGAATTGGTTTCTTGGCTCTGATATCAATTGTCAAACCCGTGTAGATCTTTCAACGATATCAAACAACAACTTGTGTAAGTGCGGAAATCAAACACAAGTGGATTCAAGAAATATAAAGTAATCGAAATAAATAATAAACAAACAAACCAGTTTATCTTGCATTCAAAGCTTGAACATTGACTGATACAAGATAACTTCACAGGTCTCAAGTGGCCTCTTGTGCGTAACAACTGATCAACCTCAACCCAAAGGTTGAGGTTTGCTTAAATACAAAACGTATGGGTAAATACCCTAGGCCCATTCGAAACTATCTAGCAAAACCCAATCCATACATATCGACCCAAAACATGAAATAAACATTTACTAAAACAACCCTTGACCTATGCACTCCTCTATGCATAAACCTTCAGGTTCCAATAATTTGCCATGATTCGCATTAATCATATAGGCTATACATAAGTGACTTGGAAAAACCAAGTACATTTTGGAAGCTTGTGTGGTTTCTCGTACCGCACAGCCGGGATTGATAACATGTTTTCAGATGTTAACAGAGATTCATTATCTTAAAAAGGTTGTACCATCATAGCCATTTAATATTTTGGCTAGGTTATACCTCTAAGAATTTCTTTGGCAGATCAATTATAAATTGAAAGGATAAAGAATGATGATGTAATAAAGTACATAATTAAATCGAAAGAAACTTCATTAAACATTAACTATTACAGGGTGCCCTAAACGGGTCTTAAAAAGAACACGCTGCCCATGCAGGGGCTACAAAAACAGAAATAAGTCCTCGCAGGGACTTGTTACAGAAAACAGAAATAATGTGCTCGCAGGGACTAAATTAAAGAACAATACAAAATAAAGTAACTTCCTACTTCTTCTTGCCCTTAATAAGGCTCGCAAGGCCTTTGAGAAAGTTACTATGCTTCTTCTTGGTTTCACTTGTCTCATGTTCAACCCTGTCTAACCTTTGCAGGATCTCTTGAGTTTGCTGTTGCTGGGAAGGAGGAGGTTGCTAGTATGGGGGGTATTGATACCCCTGCACCGGATATCTAGTTGGGTAAAATGGAGGGTAAGAAGAAGGATAAAGTGCATTATATTATGCATCAGTGAGATATAGATCATGAGTTCCATAATCTGATGGGTATCCTGATGGGTTATACCCTGATGAACCTGGGTAAGTCGGGATCGGGTTGTCGAAACTCACTGGCGGTGGCAGTGGTGCATAAGAAGCTGGCGGAGGATCGTTCTCCGGCACCGCGTGCGAGGGTCCACCCATTTGGGGGTCCTCGGGAATAGGAGGGTAAGAACTTGAACCCTGAGGAGAACTAAAACGAGGTCCTCCTCGCACGGATATACGTGCATTCCTCCTTCGCCCCGGAGGCTCGGGAGGTGGCTGAGGTGGTTGTTGAGGCGGCTCCTCAACAGAAAGTGGTGGAGGTGAAACTGCTTGAAGCTGAGGTTTAACCAAAGGAGGTTGAGCAGGAGAGTTATGGTACGAAGGAGTAAAGTACCAATCATACGCGACCATCCTCTCTTGGTATGAATTGGGCTCATGGTACGGTGATCCTTGAAATGGGGAACTGCTTGAGATGCTAATTGGGTGGCCCGGTGTTCCAGTTTGCATTTTTGGGTCCGGGTCGTCCTCCATCTCCATTTCATGAGGAAAGTGATCCTCAGGTCCCAAAGGGTTGTAGCCCAAAAAGTCGTTGACATAATCATTCGGATTAAACTGTGACGGGGAGTAGGTAGAATCCGAGTGATGAAATGAATGAGAATGCAAAGAGTGATAGGAATGGTGAGAGTCATGGGAGTGATGGGAGTGTTGAGAATGTTGCGAATGTTGGGGCTCGTCTAGAACAGGCGGCTCGAATGATGGATGGAATGAAGGTGATGAGCTCGACGAGACAGAGTGTCTCGCTGGTTCGAAAGAGTGGCCCCACTGGTCGCGGGAGTCAGAACTGGAAAATGACGCAGACGGGGTGCGTCGATGTGAAGGTTCAGCTGATGGTCCACCTCGCATGGGACCTTTTCCTCTACCCCTAACTCTTGGCGGCATTGTAGCTGATATTCCTGTCAAAACAAGAAAAACAAAACAAAATAAAATATAAACAACAAAGGAAAGTTAAGAATAAATCCTAGGTCATGGCCTAGACTCGAAAGTCTAAGGAATGTGCTTATTGTGTCATTGAGATTAAACACAAAAGGTTAGTGTTTAATTCACTCAATGTTGGCTCTGATACCAACCTGTCACACCCCGATATTTCCACATATTACCGGTGGGCCCAGCGGGGAGTATCGTGACATAGTTGATATCATCATTGTCAATATACACAATATAATAGCACAGCGGAAGGCTGGGTAATAAAACTATTACAAACCATAATGTCTGAGTGTTCGAGTGAAAGAATATACAGACTAGAATGTAATAAGATCCACAGGCGGATCATAAAAGTACAAAGAAACAAAAATAACAGACTTCAGGTATCTATGGATTTGCAGGATCCTCTTATGACACCTAATAGCTCCAGCCTATTACGAGAGGTACCTGTCAATCAGTATTTAAGAAAATACGTCAGTTTACGCTGGTAAATACAATTAACTGACTCTTTTGAAAACATTTATGAAAATTGATTTAAGTGCACATGGCACAAATCATTTATAACTTGGGACAATTATTTAAAGATAATCTTGTATACAGATTTATATGTTTGTCATACAATTGGGGCCGGTTGGAAGCCGGTCATGATTAACTGACTCACCACTTATAGAACCCACAAAGGAGTTATCCCCAACATGTGGGTTTATATATATTATTTAGCATTTGCATCTGTCAGGTGTATACCTACACCCCGTGCATAGGTCGTGGCCATTTTCAAATGAAATGAGTCGAGGATATCCAGGACACGGTCGAATTAACCCCCAATGTTTATGTTATCAAACAAGACAGATTAAAACGGGTTATGTAAATTTATTAATCACAATCCGATTAAATGATTTCATACCCGACCAAGCGATATTATTATACCGTATCCCAAGCCCGTATAAGCGAAAATAAGTTAAAAGTATTTACCTGAGCTAGCAGTATAATCCTAAAGCTTTTCGATGACACCTTCTATTGGAAGCTATTTAATCTGTATAGAAGGTTTATTAACCTATTAGGATGCTAACGGGTCTTTAATTAAGTCAAGGACTTAGACCGACTAGCTAGAAAGAAACCTTGCGGTTCTAAACGCTAGATTAAGCGGAGACCGGAATAGAATGTGGTTTAGACCCAACAAGCTTGGATACTTGTATAATATGGGTAAACTAAACACATTCTGTAATTTGAGAATTTAGTGACAAGGTTAAGCCCGTTTCGGCTATTTTACGTAAACTAGTCACATAAGACGACCCGAACGCATAAATGCGTAACGGGTAACCAAATGAATTATATACAGGTCTTAATTGCTATTATGCTTAAAATATGTTAATACATCAGTAGGATGTTAACATATATGCCCATAAAGTAATTTAAACCAAGTTAAGTCCCATAAGGGCAATTTGGTAATTTTAATACTTATAAAAGAGATTTTATGACAAACTGAAGTTCTGGTCCTTTGATATCAGTAAAAATATTTAATTTTACCTCATTACATCAGTAAGATATTATACATATGTGAAATTTACTATTTATGACCAAACTATGTCCCGAAAGGGCATTTTGGTCATTTCACATAGGCTTTTAAGGGCATTTTTGGAAACCTGAGTTCATAACTTATACCTACTGTAAAAATATTTAAATTTGTTTAAAAAGTCAGTAGGTAACAAGTCTTAGATGTTAAATATGGTTTTAAACCATACTATGCACCTAATTAGTGTAAAACTCGCTAATTGACGATAATCAAGATGTTTATGAAATTCGGAGATTTTGATCAGTTTTAAATGCTCAAAATAATTTATTTAATGTACGAAATCAGTAGGAAAAAGTTTGGCATTCAAATCCTTTGCTAATCTCATTTTATGCTTAAAAAGAGTATTATCGTCATTAACCGAATTACACAAGAACTCTATGTTTTAAACAGAATGACCAAAAATCTTAAAATTCCTTAAAAATAATATCTTAACAGTAGGTAATGAGTTTTGGTTCAAAATTCAAGTTTAAAGGTGCATTACGCAAGATATCGCAAATTAATTAATAAAAAGCTCTTAATTACGATATCGCGCATAACTCCTATTTGGGACCAAGAACTGATGTCAAATTTTCGGGACAAGTCTAAGTATCAGTAGCAAAGGTTTTTGTTCACTCACATTGCTAAAAATCTCAGTTGTGTGTCAAAAGGGCGTTTATGGCATTTTTAAGCATATTAACGATCAAGTGCATATAATTCAAACCACTAAGCACCATGTAATATAACTCCATAGGGTTATACTACTAAATAATGTGGTCCTAATGGAAGCTTAAAACATGGGAGAATTAAGCTTAAACGGGTCAGAACTGAAAGTCAAAGCAAAACTCAAGCTTTTGCGACTTTTGGTTATAAACTGACCTTGGACTGTTAATTTTCGGGTTAGGACTGATAAAACATGTTCTAATATTAATTACCAAGTCATTAGTATGTTAAAATATAATTTAGAACTTCTATTTTATTAATTTAAATCATTTTTAAACATTCTGTCCAGTTTGACTTTTTGTCAAACTAGTTTGACCCGACAATTAACTAGTCAAACGAAATAATTAGGAGGTGCCCCTTTAAGGGTTAATCACCTACATTAATATGGTTCCATAACCACTTTCGTTTCGGTCAGTGGCTGGAACATTTGAGATTAAAACAAAAGTCAAATCTAAATTACGACAAGTTTGACTTTTCGGTAATTAAGCTAATTAAAACGACTAAGCAGGTAATTAAACTCTTATTAATGGTCCTTGCTATCTTTTCTACACTTGGTATTCTTCTCCTACTGATTGCAAGCTCCAGGTGAGATTTCTTGAAAGTTTGCAAGTGAAGTGCATATGAACATCCTAGGATCACTTCTCCTGCTAGAGCCTCTTATATAGCAATTCCCAAGTGTTTGGATCACTTCCAGCTGTTATAGGACATCCTAGGATCACTCCAGGTGTCCTAGTAGATTTATAAAACCGTTTAAGAGCCCATGGGATCGATACAATCGAGTTTGAGGCGGTGCAAAGCTGAAATCCGCACCTGTCATGATCTTTCTGAGCTGGGGACTTTTACTCGGCCCGCGTAAGTGTTCTTCAAGGCTTACGCGGCCCGCCTGGATCCGGGTTTCAGGTTAAACAAGTCTTAAACTTGTCCAATTCAGCCCCTGGCCATTTAAAACCTCATTTAACCTTATTGTTGACATGTAAGGCCCTTGTAGTTAGTTTGTTTAGGCTCAAGGATGTATAAACGAACTTCGTTAGACTCGGTTTCGTTAAATATCACTATAAATGCAAGTTTCATCAAATTGACACTTATAGCCCAAAGTCTTGAAAACTTGCTTAACGATCTCGAAACCACGTGAAGTTTTTATCACTTATTCTCGAGAGTATATTTGAATATTTCGAAGCCTCGGATTCATTAAAAGGTCACTCAGAGGTCAGAATTAACATGTTGACACATTTAACCCTTGTAGTTTTGTAATCTTCCGATTATTTTCACAAATGGCTTCTTATATCCAATTTATGATTCGTTTAAGAATATATTCTTCACGTATGGTCATTCAGAGGCACAAGTTTGGCATGTTGACACTTTTAGTCCCTTCGCATACATATTTTCACTGTTTGTCAACTTTAGTCCTTCAAACTCAATCTTTCACATATTTAGAGTTTAGGACACGTGTCTATACATAATTGGACACGTTTTTACGTGGTGTTACACATTATCTGGTTGATCGTCGATAGAACAAGTTATAAAATTGGGTTATAAATGGTATAGATGTTTGCTATATCTTTGTTGTTTAGTTTTACTAACCAAAATTAAAGTTTATCGAATTGTCATAACACAGATAGTATAGCAAAGGATAAGCTTTCTAACTATACAAAAAAATGTTGATGGTTTATACCTCTAAAGTTACTTTGCACTTTGTTGTATGATTGTTGAAACATATATTTTCATCTTGTACTTTATAAGTATAATTTCATGTTATAAGTATAATTTCATTTCATAAGCATAATGAAAAATGACATACTTTGGCATCTAGAGCCAACGAACTCAATAACTACTTGTATCTGGAGAATGAAGTAGAAGGATAAGATAGTCTTGGTATTATATTGTAGTGACACTTTGAGGGTGAGATAAGACTTAGGGACTATGAGAATCTGTATTTGATTCTCACAAGAGGGGTTTTTCTAGATTTATTGGGTTTTCTGTTGAATTGGTGTATAGACATTATTACCTAGTGGAAATGGGGGGGTCAGGATTTAGAGAAAACGGTGAAAAGTGTGAGAACGGAGAGAACGGTTATGGATCGTCAGATCAAAACAATCTATGGACTAGACGACGTGGTGGCACTTTCGTAAATAACATCACTTTTATTAAGTGGACGCGCTTCATTAAAGGTAAAAAGTCTTTTGACTTCTCTACACAAAATGCCAAACTCATGAATAAAACGCCATTAAAATTCCCGCCTTAACCTACATAGCACACATCATCCTAATCTAAACGCCATTAGATATAAAACGCCAAACTTTGTTTTTAACCGATAAAGCTAAACAAACAGTAACTGAAACGACTGAACTTAATTACTAGCATTTATTATAATAAAATCGCGCCTAAAATACGTGCCAAAAACTTCCTATATAAACGACCTCCCAGACTTACTAGTAACCACACCAAACCCCAAACGCCATATTTTCCTATATACCATTCATCTTAGAAACGCCAAAAACCCAAATATCAAAGATTCCAATCGACGTTTCTTTGAGATACACTATTTTCTCAGTAAACTTGCGCTCGATGTGATGGGCAAAATCCTTATGCGAGGATATTGTCCATCTCATTGAGTAAAATCTTATTGAGTCTATCCTCAATATAAACGCCAAAACATACAAAAACCGCAAAATTTCAAAAACGTCATTTCTTGGAGATTCAGTTTTGTTCTCAATAAAGTTTAGCTGAACGGGGTGGACAACATTGTTAGACATCTTTCTTGACTAAGGATTAACAATGTTGTCCATCTCGTTAAGTAAAACATTATTGAGTTTAGCATGACCAAAATTAGAGGTTTATGGTAGTTTTATTTAGTGGCGTTTTTTTTGGCATTTGATTTGCCTGTCTGATCTTATATTGTTTGTAATGTAACTTCGAAATAACATGTTATGAACAAATAGGTAGAAAAAAAAAGATGGAAAAAATGATATATAAGAGATGTAAAACGCCAAACTGAAATCTGTGTGTGTTCTGTAAAAATGAAAAATACAAAACGCCAAACTACTCTTCACTGGCCCTCTAAGACCTTGTCGATCTTCTTTTAATTACGGCCTATTTGCATGTCGATGCGTAGTGTCCATAGCCTTTGCAGTTCTGACACTGTCTTTCTTTGGCCCCGGGTTTCGACTTTGATTTCTTTTTCTCGATTGCTATCTCCTGTTTAGATTTCAGGCGCTTCCGAGAACCAGAACCTTTGGATTTATACCCAACAGGGACTCTTATCGGATTCTTGTCGTTTTTAAACTGACCAGTTATCTCGGCAAATCTATCCCTAATACTAGCGGGAGGAGCAACAATCTGCATATCTTGAACCTTCTTCATATAAGATTGAACATGATCCTTGTATAAGGATAACTCCTCTTTATTACCAGATAAACGGTTCAAAGTATATTTCATTGAATAAATAATATCTCGCATCATACTTTGCACATCGGGATCAAGCTTGGTCATATATTCACGACTATTTGCGTATTCAGGAGAGCAGTTTGGGGAAGCCTCTTTGCGTCATCTATTCAAAATGTATGGTTTTGGAAATTCCCTAATGTCCATACTTTTCAACACATAGAATATATGTCTACATTGCAAACCAAACTGCTCAAAACGCCTGCATGAGCAACTGCATGTGCAATCAGACTTACGGTACATAACTTGAAAAACGCCAAAAACAATATCTCTATAACGCCATACGGAGAATGTTTGTCTAAAAAAATAAAAAAATAAAACACAACTGGATATGATAAAACACCATGCACAGAAAACGCCATATAAAAAACAAAACACCATTGTTTACCTCAAATAGGGTTGTACAAGGCTGCTGGAAGTCATTTATGTAAAACTTTACAAACCCATCGGGCTGATCTTTGTAACGTTGATTTATGCAATCCGCAATTCCAATAAGCTCAGCTTGAACGTCACAAAAATATTTTTTGTGTATATGTCAGCAGCTTGGCCTTCCAACACTTGGTAATTACTCTTCAACTAGGGGTCGTTTGTATCGAGATTCATGATCATTTTTCCGGTGCGTGTGACGCTGTGCTTCTATTGCAGTTTCGTAATGAGTCATGAACTTAACAAGAGTAGCTTTTGAATTGAACACTTGACCAAAAAAATGATTCTCACTCTCCGACCTCGATGTCGTTCGCATAAGGCCCGACAGCTTTTCCATTCAATAGTATGCAGGGATCCAAGATTCCCTGAGTGCAAAAATAACTGATAGCCAGTCATTATCTGCTAAATTAAACTCTCTGATAACCACTTCCCATTCTGATTCAAACTCTTCAAGTGTAAAAATATCCGTCCACACAGCACCACAAATACGTTCTTTGAAATTGGTGGAATTGCATAGCCTAATACGAACATATGTATAACACAAAAACGCCATGCATAAAAAAACATATATATTACACAAAGACAAAACTTAATTAAAAAACAGTAACAAGGTACAAAACGCCATATATTTTAAAACGCAGTGTATCCTAAAACGCCAAAGGTAAAAATAAGCATATCAACCTTCAGAGAAAGTTTATGCATCAAATACAACGGAAATAGCCTTCTTCATTGCTGGATCTTGGTCAGTGACAACAACTTTTGGTTGAGAACCAACAGCTTTTAGAAAAACTCTCAACAACCAAATATACGCATTAGCAGTTTCCGACGCCAATAATGCAGCACCAAATGTAACATTGCAGTGATGATTGTCTATACCAGTGAACGGTACAAACACCATAGCGTATCTGCATATGAAAACGCCATGAGAACTGAAACAATCATAAAACACCATTGCATGTAAACTCATAAAACGCCATTGCATGTAAACTCATAAAAACGCCATTGCATGTAAACTCATAAAAACGCCATTGCATGTAAACTCATAAAACGCCAAAAAAGAGCAGAAGAAGTTGAATTATAAAAATATTACTTGTTGAAACGATACGTGGCGTCAAACAAAATCACATCACCAAACACGTGGTAATTACGTTTGGCTTGATCGTCACACCAAAAAGTCCCTTCAAATGATTGTCTTTGTCTATGAAGTAATTGTATGAGAAATTAGGCTGGGAATGTTTTTTTTCATCCAAATGTCTCACAACCATATCGCGTCGTATTCCCCTATAAACAAGTTAATTTGCCTCTTTTAGTTCTTAAATTCAACTTTACTTGCACCCACGTCTTCAGAACCACCAAAACAAGGCTTCATAACATTAAACGCCTTGACTGGACCCAAATTCAACTTAGATATGCTGTGTGTAACATGCTTCTGGAGCTGAGTGAGATGTCGTTCAGTTGGAAGAAAATGCTTATCAGGACGTTCAACAAGATCATGGTTGTGCGCCTCGACAAACTTATAGACCTTCCATGATCCAGCCTCAAAAATTACACATAACAGTGCACCACAATCAGTCCTCTTTGAAAAGTTGGATCGCACTAAACTTTCCTTTTGATTGGGGTCCAACGTATCAACCTTCTTGTCCTTATATACCCCAGCTCTCGTACACATGTAATACTTAATATGTAATACACCTTTGGAGTTTATCTTTTCAGTCCCTTTCCTGACTAAAAACTTACAAGCCTTGGCATACTTAACATACATTGAATAACAATCATCGAGGCTTGTGAATGTCATGTCCATTGTGGGCTTTATTTCTTCACTAACGTCAGGAATGATAAATGGTAATCCAGTTTTGGGGCAAAACCTTTCACTCGAGGATGCAACTTCGTCTAAGAAAACACAGTGAGGAACAAAGAATTCAGAAAAACGCCATTAAAACTAGAAAATGTCCCGTACTAACATTATAGATTAAAACGCCATTAATTGAATAATAAACACATAATTTGAAAATGCCATGATGAAAACGCCAAAATAAGCACACCATAACCTTATTGATTAACAAAAATAATGAACTAACAATACTAATGCGACGTGATAATGAAAACGCCATGAGATGAATAATTAAAAACAATTAACAACATAAATAATTAATAAATATAACATCATAATGAAAATACCATAATTAACAAAACTGATGTTTACACAAATTAACAAATAGTAATAACTGATGTTTACAAATACTACTAAATAATATTCAAAACTAATCAGGTGTAAAATGCCAATGATCGTAAAAACATAAGAAATATGCTAGATCCCAAACGACAATTATAATTAATAATGAAAACTCTATTTATCAGTTCTTACTAATTGTTTAACTACCAGTGAAAACGCGAATAAATTGGATACATGAAAAACGCCATTGAAAAGCATACAACACATTATGAAAATACAAATTAAAAAAAAAACAACGAAACAAGCATAAAAGGAACAAAACGCCATATCTGTTGCATGATTTGCTAGAACAAAAATAGGAAACGTCATCGAGGAAGCAACTTCATCTAAGAAAACACAGTGAGGAACAAAAAATTCAGAAAAACGCCATTAAAACTAGAAAATGTCCCGTACTAACATTATAGATTAAAGCGCCATTAATTGAATAATAAACATATAATTTGAAAATGCCATGATGAAAACGCCAAAATACGCACACCATAACTTTATTGATTAACAAAAATAATGAACTAACAATACTAATGCGACGTGATAATGAAAACGCCACGAGATGAATAATTAAAAACAGTTAACAACATAAATAATTAACAAATATAACATCATAATGAAAATACCATAATTAACAAAACTGATGTTTACACAAATTAACAAATAGTAATAACTGATGTTTACAAATACTACTAAATAATATTCAAAACTAATCAGGTGTAAAATGCCAATGATCGTAAAAACATAAGAAATATGCTAGATCCCAAACGACAATTATAATTAATAATGAAAACTCTATTTATCAGTTCTTACTAATTGTTTAACTACCAGTGAAAACGCGAATAAACTGGATACATGAAAAACGCCATTGAAAAGCATACAACACATTATGAAAATATAAATTAAAAAAAAAACAATGAAACAAGCATAAAAGGAACAAAACGCCATATCTGTTGCGTGATTTGCTAGAACAAAAATAGGAAACGTCATCGAGGAAGCAACTTCATCTAAGAAAATACAGTGAGGAACAAAAAATTCAGAAAAACGCCATTAAAACGAGAAAATGTCCCGTACTAACATTATAGATTAAAACGCCATTAATTGAATAATAAACACATAATTTGAAAATGCCATGATGAAAACGCCAAAATACGCACACCATAACTTTATGAGTAAATTGCCATTTTAGTCCTTGAGTTTTGTCCAAATTTGCCATTTTAGTCCAAATAGTTTTTTTTTTGCCTCTGGGTCCCTGACTTTTCCCTCTTATTGCCATTTTGATCACATACACTAACTCCATCCAAAAACTCTATCTTTAACCAGAGGTATTTTGGGGATTTTCATTTTAAATGTTTTCAATTGCCATTTTGATCCAATTCCAAAAAATCAAAAAAATTCCAAAAAATCAAAAAAATTCCAAAAAATTCTAAAAAATAATAAAAATTCTAAAAACTCATAAAAATTCTAAAAAATTCTAAAAAAATACAAAAAATCCGTTTCGGCGCGAACCTTTTCGAACCCGAACCGTTTCGACGCGAACTGTTTCGACCCGTACCGTTTCGACCCGAACCGTTTCGAGCTGAGCAGTTTCGACGCGAACCGTTTCGACCCGTACCGTTTCGACCCGAACCGCTTCGAGCTGAACCGTTTCGACCCGTACCGTTTCGACCCGTACCGTTTTGAGCTGAACCGTTTCGAGCTGAACCGTTTCGAGCTGAACCGTTTCGAGCCGAACCGTTTCGAGCTGAACCGTTTCAAACCGAACCGTTTCTAGCTGAACCGTTTTGAACCGAACCGCTTCGAGCTGAACTGTTTCGACGCGAACCGTTTCGACCCGTACCGTTTCGAACCGAACCGTTTCGACCCGTACCGTTTCGAGGCACGGTTCGCGTCGAAACGATTCAGCTCGAAACGGTTCGGGTCGAAACGGTACGGGTTGAAACGGTTCGCGTCGAAACGGTTCGGCTCGAAACGGTCCGGCTCGAAATGGCTCGGCTCGAAACGGTTCCGCTCGAAACGGTACGGGTCGAAACGGTTCGCATCGAAACGGTTCAGCTCGAAACGGTTCGGGTCGAAACGGTACGGGTTGAAACGGTACGGGTCGAAACGATTCGCGTCGAACGGTTCAGCTCGAAACGGATTGGGTCAAAACGGTATGGGTCGAAACGGTTCGCGTCGAAACGTTTCAGCTCGAAATGGTTCGGGTTCGAAACGGTTCGCACCGAAACGGATTTTTTGGATTTTTTAGATTTTTTATGATTTTTTAGAATTTTCTGGAATTTTTTTGATTTTTTGGAATTTTTTTGATTTTTTGGGATTGGATCAAAATGGCAATTGAAAACATTTAAAATGAAAATCCCCAAAATACCCCTGGTTAAAGATGGAGTTTTTGGATGGAGTTAGTGTATGTGATCAAAATGGCAACAAAAGAGAAAAGTCAGGGACCCAGAGACAAAAAAAAAACTATTTGGACTAAAATGGCAAATTTGGACAAAACTCAGGGACTAAAATGGCAATTTACTCTAGCTTTATTGATTAACAAAAATAATGAACTAACAATACTAATGCAACGTGATAATGAAAACGCCATGAGATGAATAATTAAAAACAGTTAACAACATAAATAATTAACAAATATAACATCATAATGAAAATACCATAATTAACAAAACTGATGTTTACACAAATTAACAAATACTACTAAATAATATTCAAAACTAATCAGGTGTAAAATGCCAATGATCGTAAAAACATAAGAAATATGCTAGATCCCAAACGACAATTATAATTAATAATGAAAACTCTATTTATCAGTTCTTACTAATTGTTTAACAACCAATGAAAACGCGAATAAATTGGATACATGAAAAACGCCATTGAAAACCATACAACACATTATGAAAATATAAATAAAAAAAAAACAATGAAACAAGCATAAAAGGAACAAAACGCCATATCTGTTGCATGATTTGCTAGAACAAAAATAGGAAACGTCATCGAGTTTTACTTTGTCGACACGTTAGTCGCCATAGATCTGAGAAAGCTTGCAAAGGAGGTAACAACTAACACGAAATCTTTGGAGTTTTAATTTGAAACAGATTTATAACGCGAATAAGGAGGGAACGTATAAACGGACAATCGTACCCATGCATATCAATTAGCGCCCCCTACGACGTGTTGGGCCAGGATCCGTTCTCACTGTTCTCACACTTTATGGCGTTTTCTCCTGATCCCGGACCGTGGAAATAGATATGATCGGGTGGTTCCACTGGTGGCACAATGATAAAATAAAAAAACGATGAGATAAAATTACATAACAATTAGGGCTGGCAATTTTAGACATGTACACGAATACACGACACGAATACGACTTTAACAGGTACCATGTATGGCCTTAACAGGTAACAGGAACTAAATAGGTAGACACGAGAATACTTGTTAATTTTCGTCTCTAAACAGGTAAAATACTTGTTTACGTGTTTAATACCTGTTAATACATGTTAACAATTTTAATATAATAAAAAATATAATTTAGTGTGACCATGTGATTTGAAAACCTAATTTTTTCACTTATCTTTCTAGTTTTCCTAACCCTTCCCATTCCCATTCCAATGAACTTTACATTGTTTTGAATGGATGTTATGAATTATTTAAACTTTTTATGATTTGTCATTTATGGATTTTGTTTCAAACTTGTTACGGATTACGCGTTTATGCATTATTTAAGCCTATTGTGAACTGTTGGCAACTTTTGTTTCACTGAACAGGTTCCTAGATATGTAATTATTGAAACATTCGTAAACATGTATTAACAGGTAATTATCGTGTATACCTGTTAAAAAAATATTTCGTGTTCGTGTATGGAAAACTGGACACGAAACCTTATCATGTTGTGTTCGTGTATGAGATTTCGTGTATCGTGTATTATCGTGTACATATATACACGATATGCCAGCCCTAATAACAACGGTCAATTAGGATTTTAAGGATAAAAAGTTTCTTGACATCCTTCAAGCATGGCCCTCAATTTTTATGGGAATTTTTTTTAACTACCATGTTTTGTTATGTTATTTTTTGATTAACGTGACTAGTATATTATCTGTTTCTTTCTCATATCTACTACTCTTCTCATCTCTTTTAGACAGTAGGAACTAGGGAAAAATGAACCTGCTAACAACCTATCTTGATTAATAACCGAAAAAAGATCAAGGAAAATCACGCAAACAACTTTTGATTTAAAAAAACAAGAAAATAGTTTTTTGATTTTTTTAAATGAAGTTAATTATCCGATAAAACATGTCATACGTCATAAAAAAAGTACGTATATATATAACAACTAGGTGTATATTTGGCAAAAGTAGCTGGTGGCTGTAAGCTGATAGTTGGTGGATGGAAGCTGTAGCTGGTAGCTAGTAGCTGTAGCTTTTTAGATATATTTGGTGTTTGACAGAGTAGAGTAGCTGGAGCTTTTAATAAAATGTATAAAATGACAAAAATGTACATAACTAAAAATTTAAAAAGTTTGTGCATTAAAAAGTTTAATATCTTTAGAGGTTAAAATAGTTATTTTTTCACTAAAAACTTGTAGCTCCTTCTAAACGCTACTAGTAGGAGCGTTCAATCAAAAGCTTGAAGCTCCTAACCTAAAAGATTCAAGCTCCTTCAATCAAACAATGTTTTTTATTGAGTAGGAGTTTTTTCTTAAAAGCTTAAAGCTAGAAGCTTCTAAAAGCTTCATGCCAAACATACCATTAGGGACTTGTATATTACACAGGTTAAATAAATGTTTTTTTTAATATTAATTTTAAATAATATGTCATATAGTTCCTAAAATCTATAGTTCATTAGATATTAATATTTGACATCGAATACTTAATATGAGAAAGAGACAGTAAAACCAAACCTTAGATAGGTTACATAGCTGTAGGGTTGTTCACGAGCCGAACCGAGCTGACTCGGCTCGACTCGGATTTGAAACCAAGCTGGAAATCTAAGCTCGGGCTCGTCTTGGTTTTAAACCGAGCTGGCTTGGCTTGGTTTGGCTCGATTTTGAAAAGAAAAACTAATACATGGCTTTCAAAATTCAGTATTCTAAAATATTATTAAATAATTCAAAAGAACATATCTAAAATAAGTTCAACCTAATACATTACAAGCGAAAATTAAGTTTAACAACACAAAATAAGTTTTTAATTTCAACGAAATACAATATAAGTTCATTAGCATGGTAAATATCAAATTACACTCCTAATTACATGTAAATAAAAATAAGTTTTTTTTGTGATATATTATAA
Organism: Helianthus annuus; assembly: GCF_002127325.2. Lineage (NCBI taxonomy): Eukaryota > Viridiplantae > Streptophyta > Magnoliopsida > Asterales > Asteraceae > Helianthus > Helianthus annuus. The sequence goes on from NC_035442.2 coordinate 81,175,174, forward strand.
TATCTATAAATAAAATATATTAAAAGTAAGTTAACCTGAGCTAAGCCGAGCCGAGCGGGTATGCGAGCCAAACAGAGCCAATTCGGCTCGTTACAAGTCGAGCCGAGCTAGACTCACTTTCTAACTGAGCCGAGCCCGGCTCGGCTCACTTTCAAACCGAGCTACATCGAGCGAGCTCTTTCCGACCTAAATCCAAGCGAACTCCAAGCTAAAAGCTTTTTGGACAACCCTACATAGCTGACACATGACTTCCATTATATAAAACTTGAACTTACCCTCTTAATAAGGTAATTATAACTACCATATATTTATTTGTACATAAATGTTGTAAATTGAATGCATACCATATAATTTTACATACCAAGTAAATAAAAAAGAGTTATATAAAAAACATGTGTATTACATGCACGGGTTGAATATAATGTAATCGATTAACACATATAGTCTTCAAGACATGTATTTAGATTATGAACTTTATGTTAGGTTATTATTTATGTTGTAACAACCCGACTTTTCGGATCGTTACCCGTCGCTGTTATTTCTTCGTAAACACTTGTACTCTCGAGATTTGATTAACGCTAAGGGTTAAACTATATTTTCAACATATTTTAAATGCTTATTACAACGGATAATTAATCACGATTATCACATTTAAATGCTACTTATAACGCTTACTACTTAGACACATTTTATCACATTTTACAAAGCAAACTCAACGCAAACTCGAAACGCGAATTATTTACATTATGTGTGTTAATTTTGTGATTACTTATTTAGAATGTTATGTGGTTATCAACGCAACGCTAATATGCTCAAACGCTCACTCACAACTCGATTAAATGCAACACAACGCTTAACAAATGAACCAAAGTTGGAAAAACTAACAAACACAAACCCGGCCTTCCGAATGGCCATCTGCCTGGATGACCATTCGTCCGGATGAAGCCATCCGAACGCTGCCACTCGCACCGACTTAACCCCCACTCACCCTTTATAAATACTAGCCGCACACCTCCATTCTAACACTTTGACACTCTCATCCGCTCCCAAGTTCCAGACGCAATTCAAGGCCATTTTGTAAGCTTTTTCCCTCAAATCTTCGTCAATTTTCATCTCTATCTACTTCTACTCCATCTTCTTCATCAAAATCACACACACATACTAACTTTTCTTTAAATCACTGATTTGGACCTCTTGAAGGTGGATTCCACTTGTTTTGCTTAGGCAAACTGTTGTGGAAGCATCATTCAATCAAGATTGGTTCAAGATCTAAAGGATTTCCACACTTTTCGACTTAAATATTAACGATTCCCACACTTTTTCAACTTGTTTTGAACTCTTTTTCAGTTTTTACACAATATTGATGGAATCTGGACTCAATCAGACTCTCGACTCGTTCCTTAGTTGAGAGCCGGCTTGAGAACGGATTTCCACCGGAGAGATGGACCGATTAACGGGTCAAACATGAAACTTCATCAAGAATAGCACGTCTGTCCGAATGGGTTGGGCCCATCCGACCGAATCAACTGGACTTAGTATTTTTTTCGTTGTCTGACACATCGTCACACCGTCTTCGTTCACTTAAAACTTTTACGTAGAAAACTTCACAAAAACTTCAACCACAGATCATCCGCTCGAATGGCCATTCGTCCGGATGACCTGACCCTGACAACTTCAGTTTTTTAAAATCTTTTACTAAACTTCGAATTTTAACTGACAACCACAGCCTATTCAAATGGCCATCCGTCCAGATGGGACCCATCCGTTCGGATAGACTGCTGAACGCTTAACCTGTCCGACATTCTGTTTACAACCATTCAGCCCTGAGGAAGACTTATGCATCTGTTTCCGTGCACAGGCTAACCCGACGCGTTCCCTTCAATCCAATCCAGATTGTGTTTACTTGCTAAACACACACAGTGAGTATACTCGAACCCATTTTCGTTTAACACACTTTTGGGTGTTACATACGTTCTATATCAAAACATAACACACAACGCAAACACTTTATAAACGCTAACCACTGCCGCATGCTATATGTGATTTGTGAATGCTTGTTACCATGCTTATACAGTGTTACACTAGACCGCCTCTAGCAACGATAGTACTATAGTTTGGACTCAGCACCTATGTGACAGGGGTTGCTAGGGATCACATTACTTTACTTCACGTGTTCGCTTCGGTGAACATGTGTCATGCATACTCTACAATGCAGTCTCGTGATTAGGTTGTATCATTGTTGGTAGTTACATGCTTCGCCCGTTACGTGTTACATGCTGGTTATGCATAAACGCTTTTCATACTATTATCTATGCAAACTTGTATACTCACCTTTACTTTATGTATTGACTTTTATTTTAACGTATGTGATAGGTCAGTTGGATGTTATGCTGCAATCAAGTTAGGAGTCTAGAAACCCACTAAATAAAATCTGAGTTGTCGGAACGGAACTTGTTTTTTGAGACTGAATATTTGTGACATCTGTGCTTGTAATAATTGTAAACAGTTCAATTATCAATGAAATAAAGTTATTTGATCCCAATATTTGTTTGTTTATGTTTGATGTTTTTCATGTTTTGACTTATTTTCAATTTCAAACTCTATATCGCTTTTTGGAGAATTATATGCAAATTGGTGCGTAAACGTAATCAGTTTAATGCAACAAATACTCCGGAACATCATCATATGCTTAACATACCTTAAATAACCTTTACATAACTTAGAAATAAGTTTTGAAGGCTTTGGTATGGCAAAATCAAGCTTATTCGCTTACAGGGACTAAATTCGACAAACTGCGAAAGTATGCCGATTTGAACTGTAAGGAACTTTCCGGAACATGATCATAAGTTAAACACACCCTAAATATCCTTTACATAGCTTAGAAATAGGCTTTGAGGGGTTCGATGTGCTAAAATAAACTTTATGCTCATTCAAGGACTAAAAGCGTCAAAAAGTGCATAAGTTTGCATTTTCGCGCATAACTTACGTTCTGAATTCATTCGGACATCCAAAAATTTATGTAATCATTAAAATATTTTAGTTTAGTGATTGGCTTGTTAAAAATCCATTCGTCACGCAATTTGGACCGTTTTTGCGTCCGTTACGACTTCCGTCGTAATTAACCGAACAACGCAATCGTACGGCCAAACGAACCGACATCCGATATATTTTTGAGCATATTTTAAGTTCCCTATACTTTAACTTCATATTAGAGCCTTAAAATGAGGTTAACGGGGCTTAAACGTGTCAAAACGCATCAAAAATCAAGTTCGGAGTCACAGGGGCCTGTTCTGCTATTTTACCAAACTTTCTGCCAGCAAGCATGGTCCTTACGGACCGTAAGGGACCACATACGGTCCGTAAAGCATGCCCAGACCAGCAGAAAGTTGATTCCAGCTATTTCCAGCTCGATCCCACTTTTGCAAATGGTTTTAGGCAATTCTAGGGGCTCCCATGGTTTTGTAAATCAGTGGGCTTGATGTGTACGGCTGTGATTGAAGCTCGGTTTACGAGGAACAATCTTAACAGCTCTACCAAATCTATAAATACCCCCACCTTCCATTCTCAAAAACCCACTTGATTTTCTGAGATTTCTCTAAGTTGAAGTGTTAACCACTTCATACCTGAGAATACTTGGAAAAATCAAACTTGCGGGGACCCTTTGTAAGTATTCCTTCGTTCTTTTTATTCGTTTTTAGCTTAAAAGTCAAATTGTGTTTGACTTTCTGCATTGACCAGTTTATGGTCAACGCGAAGTTCATTTGAACTTCATAACGTGAGCGTAATCACGATGGCCATAGTCCCTAGTGACTATACCTACTAATTACCACGTTATCTAGGCTCAGTAACGAGTCGTAGTTTCGGCCAAAATGCGTATTCTTGCGTATTTTGTAACCAAACTACTTTTGGGTATCAAGACCCTTTGTCTTGATACCAAACCTATTTTCAAACCTCGTTAAACATGTTTTAACATGTTTAACTCGTCACTTTTAGATTTGTGCTTATATAGGGTCGTAAGGTAAGCGATCTAAACAATCGCTTATGCTTTCGAACCCGACCCATTTGGTCGATCATTAGGATCCGACCAAACACTCTAGGTGACCATAGTTGTATAGGGAATAACCTTCCGAGGTTATACCTTATGGTCACGTCGTTTAAGTAGTTGTATGATAAGCAATTTATATGTCTTAGGAAAATTACCAAAATGACCTTTTTGCGCCAAAATTCATTTTAAGCATATACAACATAAATTTTGACATCTAAACTGATTTACCAACAATATTAAACATAGTAAGGCGTATTTTACTTGTCATAGGACTAGTTAAACGGTCCGAACGCGTTTTACGCAAATGGCGCGTTAAAGTAGCATAAGCTACCTAAACGGGTCGTAACGGGTCAAAAGCACTTAGGATAAGTTTCGTTTTAGTATGTAGGCTTTGTTAAACCATATTACATAAGTTCTTACACTTATTTGGTTTACGAACCCTCATGCTACCCGATCCTCCGAATAGGTCTGTTTATTAACATAATTACCTATATTAGGTGTCGTTTGATTCCGTGATCTTCTAGCTTTGCTTGGTGGATATCTAAAGTCTATTGAGCAATCTCAAGTGAGTACATAGACCCCTCTTTTACTGTTTTTCATACATTTTGGGGTGAAACACATGTGCCTACTTGTTACTTTCGTGCTTTCCGTTTTTTTCATATCATATGATTACTATGTTCATTAGTACACTTATAGTACATGATTTCTCGTATGTTTTGCTATGTATGTTTACTTGACATATTAGCACATTGTTTTACATTACATTCTGCTATGTATGTTTACTGAGCATGCTAGCACATTGATTTACATGACTTTTCTGCTTAGTATGTTAACTTAGCATACTTAGTACATTGTCTTACTTTACATATCTGCTATGTATGTTTACTAAGCATGCTAGCACATTGATTTACATGACTTTTCTGCTTTGTATGTTAACTTAGCATACTTAGTACATTGTTTTTACATAACATGTTTACATTCGGTATGACATTTGGTTTGTACAAACGGGACTTAAATACGTTCATTAACATTAGCTACGCCGCTCGGTAGTAAATAGTGGTACCATAGGACTTGACGAATCCCGTTCCTGACATCCTAGGTTTGTTTGGATGAAAGGAATGACTCAATCCGAAAACATTTTTGATAACCTTTACTCTAAGGTTATCCTACTGTCTCAAGGCTTGAATGTATGCGTTTAACTTACTGCATAAGTGTTTGTATCAGTAAAACATGCATTTATTTTGCAAAACACGACTTTTTGATTTATTCAAAATACTTTGTTTTGTACATTTTTACTTTTGATTTGAGTAATCACATTTTACTTACCAAACATGACATTTGTTTACACATTACATGATTTACATCTAGACTTGGCTTACACATAAACATTTTGACTATTGGTTTGAACATTACATCTTGGTGGTTTGTTTGTTTAAGTGTTTTACATAACGAGGCGACATGTAATATGATAAAAGCATGGTGGATACGCCGCTGGTACTTCCTATATATAAGTGCTTTTATGGTATTGCATATCGTAGCGTTATTTAAACCATTTCAGTTTAGACATATTACACATGCAACATATTTTCACTAAAACATTGTTTTACAAATGACTTAAATTATACAAACTCATTTTTACTTGGTTATTCATTTAACCATACATCATTCTTTTATACGTACATATCATCTGATTTTATTATCGCTTTTCAAATGATTACAAAAGAAAACACTTAACAAGATTCATGACAAATTTTCATTAAACATTTCTCTAAACCTATGTCATGAATCCTATTTTCATAAAACCTATGTATATCACAGGCATTTTTATGCTGACGTACCTACTTTCACATGTGTTTTCAGGAGCTGTTGCATAGGATGTTCGTGACACACTAGGGCGGACCTGTGCCTTAGAGACTTAAAATGAAGATAGAACTAGTTTAATTATGTGATGTACTCTTTGTTTAAGTTGTTTTAAGACAATACAATCCTTTTGTTTGATGAATAAAATATAACTTTAAATGCCATGGTTGTGAAACAATAATTTTGTTATAACACTCCCCGACGTTTCCGCCACGATTTGATGTTTTACGTGGTCGGGGTGTGACAATATTTGTAATGACTGTTATGCTTTATTTGTTTAATAGTATGGGATATTGAACCTTAAAAGAATTGTCATTAATAGTTATTATGGACTCTCATGAACAATCTGTTTCGCTCAGTGCCACGCCCCGATGATTCCGCCATCGGTTGGGGTGTGACAGATTGGTATCAGAGCCATAACTAGAGGGAATTAGGTCGAGTCGTGTAGAATTGAACTAGTCTATAGTCTAAGTACCAACAGACCAGCTTCGTGCGAACCCAGTAGGGGTTTGTAAGAGCCCATTTTTGATACTCTCGTTCGAACCTACAACGCTTACCGTTGTACGAACCCACGCACATACAACTTCGTACGAAGGAGCCTTTCCTAAAGCGAAATACTACATGCCTTTCCTAAGGTTAACACCATACATGCGTTTTCGAAAACACTCGCATAACACAACCGAGTGATTGGGTCGGGATTAGGTGTTAAAACCAAGAACTCTCGATAAAATCACTCACTCTACGTGTATTTTTACTCTCAGCACGAGAATCCTTGTTGAGTTAGGAGTGATATCCATACCTCAACAGGAATCTCCCACTCTATCTCGTGGTTTTACCACAATAAGGAGCGAAGTTGTTAAGTTAGGGGTGAAACCCGTATCTTAATGACCAGTTCCACTCCCTACTTAGATTTTACAAATCTCACCAGAGTCTCGACTGTTCCGATGACGCAAATCACGTAGTAACTGGAAGGATGAGTGTCGTTCGCCGTGTTTCGGTGAGAGCACAGTCTATTAGGCCAAAGCGTGTACTCGAGGTCGTTGTGAATAGTTGAATCACTCTGGGTAGTCGATGCCTAATACCCAAGGCACTCTGTTTCGATTCTGAGCCCGCAGTCGCCGATTTCACGCGCCATCGATTTTATTATGATTTTGTGTTTTAGATTGCGTGAGTCAAACTCTACGCTGATGGTTTCAATTTAACGTTTCTCGCTCCGCAAGACGCGCACAACTCGCCCAACTTCCTTAATCTAAGATGCTAACTAATCGCGAACAAATTAATGAATCACGTACTCCTCGCTTACGCTACTCTCAATCATTCGCAACTCTTGAACGTGCTACGCAGCCTTGAAAGATAGGTGAATACGTGCAAAATATGTGTTTACGTGAATTATGTGCTCATACGTGCTTATATGTATACGTGCCTATGTGGTTTATGTGCCTACGTAACTATGTGCTTACGTGCCGACGTGTTCCTATGCTTTATAGGAAGAACAGTAATAATAAATATAGTGTATAAAACACGAACTCTTAACTAAAACCCGATATAATGGAATCTCGTCTAATTCATATGATGACGTCTGCTGCAGAATCTGCACTCAACAATGTCGTCATTTGGATCTCACACTCAACGAGCTGCCCGACGAAACCATGCTGATAAGCGTATTGCTTCACTTGTGGCCAAGGAAATGGCTAAAGTCATACCTCCGATCGTCAGTGAAATCAATGAGGTCAGTAGCAAATCTTCTGTCGAGTTAAAGAGTGACGCGCCTAGAACTCCTTTCAGTTTCAAACAATTCAAAGCCTACGGTCCTGCAAATTTCACTGGTGAAGACGGACCCAGTGCTATGTTCCAGTGGTTTGACTCTATCGAGGTCACCTTCAGGCAAAGCGGATGCCTAGAAAATCTCCGCATTGTGAATGCTACTGGAGTCTTTCAGTCCAGGGGTCTGGATTGGTGGACTGCGGAGCGCAATAGGCGCGGTACCGATGCAGCTTATGGCCTCTCATGGGATGAACTCGGGGAGCTTATGACGAAGGAGTTCTATCCTCCTCGTGAAGTCCAGAAACTGGAGAATGAATTTTGGCACATCAAGCGGGAAGGAGGTGCCAACGCTGGTCTCACCGCTCGCTTCAAGCAGCTGAGTATTATTTGTCCTAGTCAGGTGGACACACCTGATAAGACAATCAAGAAGTACATTCGAGCTTTCCCCGATTGTGTAGCCGACTTTGTTCAGGCAACAAAACCTGCTACTATTGAGGAAACCTATCAACTCGCAGCTGAGATCAACGACAAGCGAGTCTTGGCTGGATATTTCAAAACCTCGACCAAGAGTCTCAATCAAGCAACTGCTACTTCCGCTATCGATAATGCAGCATCTCAAGGTTCCAAGTCTTCACACCAGAGCTGCAAGGAAAATAACAACAACAATAACAAGAACTATGCTACCACCGCCGCTCCACTCAACGTCGTCCCTGTACAACCCAGCAACCAGAACCGTCAAGCTACTGTTACCAACGCACCGCCTGCTAAGCATTCGTACATTGGTATCCACCTGCTGTGCCCTACTTGCACCTATTATCATCCGACAGGGGTCAACTGTCATTTCTGTGCAAGCTGCAACATCTATGGGCACTTTACTGCTCACTTCCGTTTAGGCCCACGCCAGCAAGCTGCACAAGCTCTTCCAGCACCACCAGCTCAACCCCTTGCTCTTCAGGGAAACCCAGCATTTCCAGCACCCGTTGTAAATGCTCGAACTTGCTACACTTGTGGTGACCCTAATCATTTTGCTAACGTCTACCCACTCCGCGTTGTGAAACAAGAACCGCAGCTACAACCACCGCAGCAGCAACCAACGCAGCAACAACAGCAACAACCGCAATAGCAGCCTCAGCAGTAGCAGCAGCAGCCACAACAAGCAGCCCACGGAAGAACTTTCAATATCAACGTCCGCTAGGCTTAGACTGACAACAATGTTGTCAATGGTACGTTCCTTGTTAACGGTATTTATGCTTCGTGTTTATTTGATACTGGAGCCGATAACTGTTTTGTGTCATTTGAATTCGAAAAGCTCCTAAAACATAAACGCGCTAACCTCCCAACGACCTTCGACGTGCAAATTGCCACCAGAAGCACCGTCACCGTCAGTTCTGTGCTCCGTGATTGTACTCTCGAACTCAACAATCACGTTTTCCCGATCGATCTCATTCCTATGCAACTTGGTAGTTTCGATGTCATAGTAGGCATGGATTTTCTTCGTGAGAATCATGCCGAAGTCATTTGTTTTGAAAAGATGATTCGTTTCTCCCTTTCAAGCGGTGATCAGCTTTGTGTTTATGGCGAAGTATCCTCGAAAGAATTGAAATTGATGTCGTCCATCCAAGCAAGAAAGTATCTCCGCAAAGAATACTTGGCTTTCTTAGCCCACATTGTAGTAGAGGTGGAGGAAAAGAAGCCGATGGAAAAGGTTCTCGTGGTTCGTGATTTTCCTAATGTCTTTCCTGACGATTTACCTGGTCTACCCCTACCCGCGATATCGATTTCCGTATCGACCTTATTCCTAGAGCTAACCCTGTCGCCAAAGCCCCTTATCCCCTCGCACCATCCGAAATGCGTGAACTATCTAGCCAACTCCAGGAGTTACTTGATAAAGGCTTCATACGCCCTAGCACATCCCCTTGGGGTGCACCTGTCCTTTTCGCGAAAAAGAAGGATGGATCGTTCTGAAGTGCATCGATTATAGGGAACTCAACAATCCTACTATCAAGAATCGTTATCCTCTACCCCGAATTGACGATTTATTTGATCATCTGCAAGGCGCTACCTGTTTCTCTAATATCGATCTACGTTCTGGTTACCATCAATTGCGAATTCAAGAGCAAGACATCCCTAAAACCGCTTTTCGTACCCGTTATGGCCATTACAAATTCGTGGTCATGCCTTTTGGTCTCACCAACGCACCCGCGGTCTTCATGGATTTGATGAAATGTGTATGTAAACCTTTCATTGATCGCTTTGTTATTGTGTTTATCGATGATATCCTCATCTATTCGAAGTCGAGAGCCGAACATGCGCAACATCTTCGTTTAGTTTTCGAGCTTCTCCAAGGGAATCGCCTCTACGCCAAGTTCTCCAAGTGTGAATTTTGGCTCGAGGAGGTTCAATTCCTCGGTCACATCGTTAACAGTCAAGGAATTCATGTCGATCCCGCGAAGATTGAAGTAGCTAAGAGTTGGATTACACCGAAAACCCCGTCTGAAGTTCGTTCTTTTCTCGGATTGGCGGGTTATTACCGTCGATTTATCGCTGATTTCTCTAAAATCGCCGTTCCTCTCACTGCCCTAACACATAAAGACAAGCCTTTCGTTTGGGGAACCGAACAAGAGGATGCCATTCAAATTCTTAAGCGTATGCTTTGCAACGCTCCCGTACTTGCCCTTCCCGATGGAAACGACGATTTTGTTGTTTATTGTGATGCCTCTAACCTAGGTCTCGGTTGTGTTCTTATGCAACGAGACAAGGTTATCGCGTACGCGTCTCACCAACTCAAGGTCCACGAGAAGAACTACACGACCCACGATCTCGAACTTGGTGCAGTTGTTTTTGCGCTTAAGATATGGCGACACTACCTTTATGGTACCAAGTGTACGGTCTTCACCGACCATAAGAGCCTACAACACATCTTGAACCAGAAAGAACTAAACATGCGCCAACGCAGATGGGTTGAACTTCTCAACGATTATGATTGCGAGATACGCTACCACCCAGGCAAGGCAAACGTCGTTGCTGACGCTCTTAGCCAACGAAGCTATTTACTTAGTGTTCGGAATGTTCAAGCCCAACATGACCTCGAAGCTCTCATTCGCGATGCTCAACACGCCTGTTTTCTCGAGAACACTTTGAAGGAAGAAAGAATTTGTGGAACCAAAAATCAGCTGGTGAATAAACTGAACGGTATTTTTCACTATCTTAACCGTATTTGGATCCCTAGTCGCAATACTCTCTGAGAGATTTTGCTGACTGAAGCCCACAAGACCCGCTACTCTATTCACCCCAGTGCCGACAAGGTGTACCAGGACCTTCACTCTAGGTATTGGTGGCTGGGAATGAAGAAGGATATCGCTCTTTACGTTTTGAAATGCCTAACTGGCTGGATATTTCAAAACCTCGACCAAGAGTCTCAATCAAGCAACTGCTACTTCCGCTATCGATAATGCAGCATCTCAAGGTTCAAAGTCTTCACACCAGAACCGCAAGCAAAATAACAACAACAATAACAAGAACTATGCTACCACCGCCTGTCACGGCTCCCCGACCCACCCTGGACGGAGTCGGGGGCCGCGAGGCAGTTCCCGGTGGTACCCGTGGTATTTTTACGCGACAACGGAAGTCTTTTATTACATGATCTTTTCACCGTAAAATGCTCGTTTAATATTTTACACAAAGTTTAGGGGATAAATCCCATAATTTACAATAAGTTGATTTCACACAGAAATCTTTATTTTCCAAAACATGTTTTATTGGTTTATTCATACTGAGCCACTTCCCTGAGCTTGATAGTGCTTTACTGCACTTTTCCTGGATCACATAGATCACCTGAAACATGTTTGAAAAAGATTTTGTCAACGGGAAAATACTGAGTGAATCATTCCATTTTCTAAAAGGACCCGTTAGTTACAAATTTACAGTATTAAGAGCGATTACAATGTTTCTATCAACCAATTATCAAGAATGGGTATTTGTCACTCGACCGGATCTGTGACTGTGGTCATACCACTATTGGGTCCCGTCGCCCCAAATAGTGATGGCTCACTCACCTAGAGTGATACTCCCTCACCTAGAGTGATAAAAATAGTAATGTGCACAATACCCCACATACCAGCTGTAATTTGGTGATTACAAAGACTTAATCCCTGTTATTATAACCTTGAAAATAATTTGAGGTATTGTAATACTTACTCACAAACTGTGAGAAAACAATTTAAAAAGGAGAATGACTCACATTGCAGATTAACGAGCAAATAGATAATGCCTACTGATTAGCCTTGATTACACCTAGTTTAACACAATGCACACACAGGCAGGTTAGTAACTAATACAGCATTTACGTCAATTCACGAGATTAAACCCTCACAACGATTAATCAGTGCAATACTCGATAATTCAGTCGGATTCACAACGAATAACAGAGCATAGTCCGAATTCGAACAGCACTCAAATATTCAAGTCGAAATCACGACGAATAATCAAAGTACAAGCTCAATTGAGCAGCACCCGGACTATCGTTGGATAGTTATAATCGATCGGACGTTGAATCGTAATAGCGATCGAGTTATTACCCTGATTGCGGCAGTACCTCGTGATCGTGTGTGTGTGTTGTGGACTGTATTGCATGTAACTCGACGTACACACAGAAGTTTTACGTCGTTTTAAGTTCACAGTTTAAGTGCCAAGGTTGGCTATTTATAGCCAGAATTTCGACACGCTTACGGACCGTATGACTAAGCCCTTACGGGTCCGTAAGGGACCCCAGTCAGCTTACGGTCCGTAAGGACCAACCCTTACGGTCCATAAAGGTTGCGGCCTACTTCCTAGCCTAGCTGAGTTCGGTTATAGCCTTGATGATTCAACAAAATTAACAAATCAGAATATAGCAACGTTTATTTTTAGATAAACGTCCAACTAGGGTTTGCCCCCCTCGAGTTTTAGGGGCCCTGATCCTGATTCCGATTATTCCGGAAATTTCAGGGTTAAGGCCAAATTACTTGGGTATCTTAATTAGGGTTTTCTTATTGGATAATTATTAACCTAATTACCGGTTTTATTGACAGTTGTTACATCCTCCCCACCTTAAGAAAATCTCGTCCTCGAGATTTACTGGAATAGATGAGGATATTTTTGCTTCATTTCGGATTCCAGCTCCCAAGTGTATTCTGGTCCTCTCTTTGAATTCCACTTGACTTTGACCAATACCAGTCTTTTATGCTTGAGGAATTTGACTTTTCGATCTTCGATCGCTAATGGTTTCTCTACGAATTTCAACTTTTCGTTTACCTCTATATCTTGAAGAGGGACTACCAGGGATTCATCTGCTAAACATTTCTTGAGATTGGATACATGAAATACATCATGTACTCCAGCCAATTCTTCTGGTAGTTGTAAACGATAAGCTACTGGTCCTATTCGTTGAATCACAGGGAATGGTCCAACGTATCTCGGACTTAGCTTTCCTTTCTTACCGAATCGTACTATACCTTTCCAAGGAGAAACTTTTAAAAGTACTTTATCTCTGACTTGAAATTCTAAAGGTTTGCGACGATTATCTGCATAGCTCTTCTGACGATCTCGAGCTGTTTTCAGTCTTTCCTTGATCTGGGTTATCTTGTCAGTAGTTTCTTGTACAATTTCAGGTCCTGATAATTGACTTTCTCCGATTTCTGCCCAGCATACTGGAGTTCTGCATTTGCGTCCATACAGTGCTTCGAATGGTGCAGCTTCGATGCTTGAATGATAGCTATTATTATAGGAGAATTCTATTAATGGCAAATGGCTATCCCAATTACCACCAAAGTCAATTACACATGCTCGGAGCATGTCTTCTAACGTTTGGATTGTCCTTTCACTTTGTCCGTCTGTTTGTGGATGATATGCAGTACTTAGATTTAGTCGAGTTCCCATTGCTTTCTGAAAACTTTTCCAGAAATGAGAAGTAAATCGACTATCTCTATCTGATACAATGGAGAGTGGGACTCCATGTAGGGATACTACTTCGTCCACATACAGTTGTGCTAACCTTTCCATGCTAAAGGTTTCTTTTATTGGTAAGAAATGAGCTGATTTGGTTAATCGGTCTATAATTACCCAAATTGCATCATTACCTCTTTTGGTTTTGGGTAACTTAGTAACAAAATCCATTGTTATGAGTTCCCATTTCCATATAGGCATTTCTAGTTGTTGAAGTAATCCTGATGGTTTCTGGTGTTCAGCCTTAACTTGTGAACAAGTTAAACACTTGGATACGTATCCGGCTATGTCCTTTTTCATTCCTATCCACCAGAAATTATTTCTTAAATCTTGGTACATCTTATTGTTTCCTGGGTGCATGGTATACCTAGATTTATGAGCTTCTTCTAAGATCTTAATTCTTAACTCTCCTTGCTTAGGTACCCAAATTCGTTTCTTATGGAATTTCCAAATTCCATCATTTCCTTGTTCTAGTTCTTTTAGATAACCTTTCATTCCTTCAGCATCATCTTTGATTGCTGTTTTCTGAACTTCTTTGATTTGTGCTATTAAATCTACTTGGAGATTTAATCTCAGAGCACGGACTCGTTTCTGCTTCTCATGGTACTTACGACTTAAGGCATCGGCAACTACATTTGCCTTTCCTTCGTGATATTGAATGTCACAGTCGTAATCGCTCAGCATCTCCATCCATCTTCTTTGCCTCATGTTTAGTTCTTTTTGCCCAAATATATATTTTAGACTTTTATGATCTGTATAGACAGTAAACTTACTTCCGTACAGATAATGTCTCCAGATCTTAAGGGCAAAGATTATGGCTCCTAATTCTAGATCATGAGTCGTATAATTCTCTTCGTGCTTTTTCAATTGTCTAGAAGCATACGCAATTACCTTCTTGCGTTGCATCAACACACATCCATAGCCTAATTTTGAAGCATCACAATATACTTCAAAGTCTTCTGTTCCTTCTGGTAAAGTTAAGATTGGTGCATTTGTCAACCTATGCTTCAAAATCGTAAAGGCTTCTTCTTGTCTAGGTCCCGATTCAAACTTAGCAGCTTTACAGGTTAACTTGGTTAAAGGTACGGCTATCTTAGAAAAATCTTTGATAAATCGTCTATAGTATCCAGCTAAGCCTAGAAAACTTCTTATTTCCATTGCTGTTTGTGGGACTTTCCATTTTGTAATTGCTTCTATCTTAGCAGGATCTACATGGATACCTTCGTGATTTACCACATGTCCTAAGAATTGTACTTCTTGCAACCAAAATTCACATTTCGAGAATTTGGCATAAAGCCTTTCTTTTCTTAACAAAGTTAAGAGAACGTGTAAATGCTCACAATGTTCTTTTTGGCTTTTGGAGTAAATAAGTATATCGTCGATGAAAACGATTACAAATTTATCCAAGTATGGTTTACAGATGCGGTTCATCATGTCCATGAATGCTGCTGGGGCATTCGTTAACCCAAAGGGCATGACGGTAAACTCATAATGACCATACCTAGTTCTAAAAGCAGTTTTAGGTATGTCTTCTTCTTGTACTTTCAACTGATGGTATCCGGATCTTAAATCTATCTTTGAGAAGTACCTAGCTCCTTGTAATTGATTAAAAAGATCATCAATCCTAGGTAATGGGTATCGATTCTTTATCGTAACCTTATTCAATTCCCTATAATCGATACACATTCTCATCGATCCATCTTTCTTTTTCACAAACAACACTGGTGCACCCCAAGGGGATGAACTAGGTTGTATGAATCCTTTGCTTAATAATTCATCTAATTGCTTTTTCAATTCTAGCATTTCGGTAGGTGCTAATCTATATGGTGCTTTAGCTATTGGTGCAGTACCTGGAATTAAATGAATTCTAAACTCTACTTCTCTATCAGGTGGTAATCCAGGTAATTCTTCTGGAAACACGTCTGGGTATTCTGACACTACTGGGATGTCCTGAAGTTCCTTATCTTTAGTGTTAATGATTACTAAAATCATGTACACCATTTCCTGCTTTCTCGAATAACTAGCCAATTTCATTACTGAGATGAATTTTAGTGGCTTTCGAGGTCTATCTCCAGTGATTAAAATTACTTCTCCGGAAGGTGTTTGAATTTCTACAGCATTTTTATCACATAGGATTCGTGCATGGTTGGCTATTAACCAATCCATTCCTAACACTACATCGAATCCGGCTAAATTCATTGGTAACAAATTTGCAGAAAACCTATGGCCTAATAATTCTATTTTTCCTTCTTGCCAGATTTTATCTATTTTCACAGAATTTCCTTCTGCGGTTTCTACTGTGAAGATTTGCCTAAGAGTGGTTAAAGGTAACTTAAGATCTTGGCAAAATGAAGTATTTATAAAACTTTGGTTCGCACCAGAGTCAAATAATACTTTTGCAAATATGTCGTGAACTAAGAACGTACCAGCTATCACATCTGGAATGAGTTCGGCCTCTTGAGTGGTTAGCTGGAATGCACGCGCATTTCTCTTAGTTGTTCCTTCAGCTGGTTTGGCTTGGTTGGCTACAGGTTTAGCTAATTTAGGACATTCAAATTGAAAATGTCCCCTTTCTCTACAATTATAACAAATTCTTGTTTTCTTCCTGCAGTCTTCTTCCCGATGTCCTTTGGTTTTGCAAAAATTGCAAACCATGTTGCATTGTCCATAATGCTTCTTTTTGCAAGTTTTGCAGAACGGAGATGATGAGGGTTGCCCTGTTCCTCTTTTCTTGGTATTACCCACACGAAATCCTTGGGTAATCTTTAGGGCCAATTCCTTCTTACGATCTTCTTCTCTTGCGCGTACCAATTCATCTGTCAGGGTATTAGCTAATTCTACAGCATCGTCAATAGTACGAGGTCTCGCAGCTTTAACGATGTTTCGAATTTCACTAATTAACCCCCAGATGTAACGGGAAATAAGTACCGGTTCTGGCGAAGCCAGTGTTGGCACTACCCTTGCGTATTCAAAGAATGTCGAAGTATAGCCTCGGCAATCTACCCCTGTCATACGGTGACTTAGGAATTTGTTTGCCATTTGGTCTTTTTCATATTCAGGACAGAATTTTCTTTCTACAAGACTCTTAAATTCTTCCCACATCATGGCATAGGCTATCCTTTATCCTTTTGCCTGGAGGATCGTATTCCACCATTCTAATGCTCCTTCTTTGAATAGATTTGATGCATACATCACTTGATCCTCTTCAGCACATTTGCTTATTGCAATCACTGCTTCGGTTTTCTCTAACCAGCGCAGTGTTGCGGTTGCCCCTTCGTTACCTGCAAATTCAGTGGGTTTGCAAGCAAGAAATTCTTTGTAAGTGCAACCAGGTGTTGCAGCTTTCATTCTCTTAGGGAGTGGGGCTTGTTGCGGATCATGATCGTCATGATTGCTGCCTCCATTTATGCTGTTACTGCCGTTATCTTCTGGAATACGTTTACTAGGAATTAATTGTGGTTCGGCAGGTTTCTGAACAGCAGCCACAATTTCTGGAATAGCATGGGCTATTCCTTGGGCGATAAAGTGCTTGATATCTTGTCGGGTTATATATTGATCTTCCGGTTCTTGCTCAGATTGATTTACTTCATTAATTGGTTCATTGTTAGCGTTTTCCATCTGCTAATTAGTAGGAATTTATTAGTGTCTAACTTATTAATAACAAATTTAGCACAGATGCACACATATATTACTACACCATACAAGCATAACCAAAATTGTCGATTTCTCGACTTTCACTTTGTTATGGTATATTGTATATGCATCCGTACACACCGTATCTTACAGAGTTTTATTGCCCATTTTACAAAGTTTTTTGGTTACTATTTATATATAATAAGATTTCCTGGCTTTTTCATGGGTTGACTGACGGTTCTAGTAACGATGTTCTCTCTCATCGTACTTCCAAGTCAGATGCTCTCCCATTTCCCTGATCCTATTACCCGTACCTATCAGTTCTTCGCCGAACTGACGGAGTTCAGCTAGATTTTCATTACTCATGGGTGGATTGGGGATTGGTTCGGGATCGAATTGAGGAAGAAAACTATAAGGACAATTGACTATATTTTGGAATTGCCAGTCGTTTGTCCACCATTCCTCCAGTTCACCTAGTGGTCGGGTATGGATTAAAGGTTCGGGAATAGCCGGTGCTATGTTTAAAGGAAATTGGACTGTAGCCGGGTAAGGATACAAATTAGTACGGATTGGGCTTATGACCTCACAGTTTCCTAATAGACGGTCTATTTCGTCTTGAAACGTGATTTCTTCTGGCTGTTTAGAACTTTCGCCAATCTCTATTCCTTTTTGCTTAAGATCTATTCCTATTTCCTTTTCGGGTGGTTTCGAACTTTCTCCAGTTTCTAGTTCCTTTCCCTTGCTCACGCTCACAGGATTTTCTATTTTAGGGAGTCTCCTAGTGGCTGGTTTCCTACGGCGTACTTTCCTCCACCCTACATATCTTCTCTTCTTTTTAGGTTTGGCTTTTTCCAGCGGTGGAGTTTGAAATTCCACGGGTTCTTCTATGTCAGCAATGTAACCAGTAAAGTCGTGAGAGACTTCGATAGGCACTGGATATAAGTTGAGATTCTGAAAAGCTTCCGACATCTCATTCATGCTGCATAGCATATATGCAAAAATGCAATGTTAAAACTTTGGAACAAAGTTTAACAAACAAACACTGAAGTTTTATTACATATTACTTTGTACAGAAGAAAACACACTAGGATTTATTTATTTACTGGATAGTGATTTTTCTTACTAGCCCCAACTTATCAGATATTTAGAGATTTGCATTTTCTGACACAGTAGCTAGCATATAAAGATTTGCCCATTTCCCGTCTATTTTATCTTCCCAAGGTGCACTATTACCCACTTCTTGGACTTCTGGGTTAAACCTAACTCTCTTGGTTCGGGGTTTCTTTTTCTCCTGACTCTTTTTAAGTATCGAATCCCTTTTCTATGGGGAAAGAGGATTCTCATAGTTTGCCTTGTGGACAAAGATTCCCTCTTCTAGGTTTACTGGGTTTTTAGAAGAAGATGCAACATCTAATTTGTGGTAGATAGCAGACAGCTTTTGTTTACCCATACTGTAACTAACAAATAATCAGTTAATAAAACATATAATCACAGAATAACAACTACTAGAATTAAGTATTTTATAAAATACTTAATCTAGTATTAGGCTTAATCAGCGGCTCGATCAGTGGCTCAATAGTTATTAAATATTAGCTCTGATACCACCTTCACTGTCACGGCTCCCCGACCCACCCTGGACGGAGTCGGGGGCCGCGAGGCAGTTCCCGGTGGTACCCGTGGTATTTTTACGCGACAGCGGAAGTCTTTTATTACAGGATCTTTTCACCGTAAAATGCTCGTTTAATATTTTACACAAAGTTTAGGGGATAAATCCCATAATTTACAATAAGTTGATTTCACACAGAAATCTTTATTTTCCAAAACATGTTTTATTGGTTTATTCATACTGAGCCACTTCCCTGAGCTTGATAGTGCTTTACTGCACTTTTCCTGGATCACATAGATCACCTGAAACATGTTAGAAAAAGATTTTGTCAGCGGGAAAATACTGAGTGAATCATTCCATTTTCTAAAAGGACCCGTTAGTTATAAATTTACAGTATTAAGAGCGATTACAATGTTTCTATCAACCAATTATCAAGAATGGGTATTTGTCACTCGACCGGATCTGTAACTGTGGTCATACCACTATTGGGTCCCGTCACCCCAAATAGTGACGGCTCACTCACCTAGAGTGATACTCACTCACCTAGAGTGATAAAAATAGTAATGTGCACAATACCCCACATACCAGCTGTAATTTGGTGATTACAAAGACTTAATCCCTGTAATTATAACCTTGAAAATAATTTGAGGTATTGTAATACTTACTCACAAACTGTGAGAAAACAATTTAAAAAGGAGAATGACTCACATTGCAGATTAACGAGCAAATAGATAATGCCTACTGATTAGCCTTGATTACACCTAGTTTAACACAATGCACACACAGGCAGGTTAGTAACTAATACAGCATTTACGTCAATTCACGAGATTAAACCCTCACAACGATTAATCAGTGCAATACTCGATAATTCAGTCGGATTCACAACGAATAACAGAGCATAGTCCGAATTCGAACAGCACTCAAATAATCAAGTCGAAATCACGACGAATAATCAAAGTACAAGCTCAATTGAGCAGCACCCGGACTATCGTTGGATAGTTATAATCGATCGGACGTTGAATCGTAATAGCGATCGAGTTATTACCCTGATTGCGGCAGTACCTTGTGATCGTGTGTGTGTGTTGTGGACTGTATTGCATGTAACTCGACGTACACACAGAAGTTTTACGTCGTTTTAAGTTCACAGTTTAAGTGCCAAGGTCGGCTATTTATAGCCAGAATTTCGACACGCTTACGGACCGTATGACTAAGCCCTTACGGTCCGTAAGGGACCCCGGTCAGCTTACGGTCCGTAAGGACCAACCCTTACGGTCCGTAAAGGTTGCGGCCTACTTCCTAGCCTAGCTGAGTTCGGTTATAGCCTTGATGATTCAACAAAATTAACAAATCAGAATATAGCAACGTTTATTTTTAGATAAACGTCCAACTAGGGTTTGCCCCCCTCGAGTTTTAGGGGCCCTGATCCTGATTCCGATTATTCCGGAAATTTCAGGGTTTAGGCCAAATTACTTGGGTGTCTTAATTAGGGTTTTCTTATTGGATAATTATTAACCTAATTATTGGTTTTATTGACAGTTGTTACACCGCCGCTCCACTCAACGTCGTCCCTGTACAACCCAGCAACCAGAACCGTCAAGCTACTGTTACCAACGCACCGCCTGCTAAGCATTCGTACATTGGTATCCACCTGCTGTGCCCTACTTGCACCTATTATCATCCGGCAGGGGTCAACTGTCATTTCTGTGCAAGCTGCAACATCTATGGGCACTTTACTGCTCACTTCCGTTCAGGCCCACGCCAGCAAGCTACACAAGCTCTTCCAGCACCACCAGCTCAACCCCTTGCTCTTCAGGGAAACCCAGCATTTCCAGCACCCGTTGTAAATGCTCGAACTTGCTACACTTGTGGTGACCCTAATCATTTTGCTAACGTCAACCCACTCCGCGTTGTGAAACAAGAACCGCAGCTACAACCACCGCAGCAGCAACCACCACAGCAACAACAGCAACAACCGCAATAGCAGCCTCAGCAGTAGCAGCAGCAGCCACAACAAGCAGCCCACGGAAGAACTTTCGATATCAACGTCCGCCAGGCTCAGACTGACAACAATGTTGTCAATGGTACGTTCCTTGTTAACGGTATTTATGCTTCGTGTTTATTTGATACTGGAGCCGATAACTGTTTTGTGTCATTTGAATTCGAAAAGCTCCTAAAACATAAACGCGCTAACCTCCCAACGACCTTCGACGTGAAAATTGCCACCAGAAGCACCGTCACCGTCAGTTCTGTGCTCCGTGATTGTACTCTCGAACTCAACAATCACGTTTTCCCGATCGATCTCATTCCTATGCAACTTGGTAGTTTCGATGTCATAGTAGGCATGGATTTTCTTCGTGAGAATCATGCCGAAGTCATTTGTTTTGAAAAGATGATTCGTTTCTCCCTTTCAAGCGGTGATCAGCTTTGTGTTTATGGCGAAGTATCCTCGAAAGAATTGAAATTGATGTCGTCCATCCAAGCAAGAAAGTATCTCAGCAAAGAATACTTGGCTTTCTTAGCCCACATTGTAGTAGAGGTGGAGGAAAAGAAGCCGATGGAAAAGGTTCTCGTGGTTCGTGATTTTCCTAATGTCTTTCCTGACGATTTACCTGGTCTACCCCTACCTGCGATATCGATTTCCGTATCGACCTTATTCCTAGAGCTAACCCTGTCGCCAAAGCCCCTTATCCCCTCGCACCATCCGAAATGCGTGAACTATCTAGCCAACTCCAGGAGTTACTTGATAAAGGCTTCATACGCCCTAGCACATCCCCTTGGGGTGCACCTGTCCTTTTCGCGAAAAAGAAGGATGGATCGTTCTGAAGTGCATCGATTATAGGGAACTCAACAATCTTACTATCAAGAATCGTTATCATCTACCCCGAATTGACGATTTATTTGATCATCTGCATAGCGCTACCTGTTTCTCTAATATCGATCTACGTTCTGGTTACCATCAATTGCGAATTCAAGAGCAAGACATCCCTAAAACCGCTTTTCGTACCCGTTATGGCCATTACAAATTCGTGGTCATGCCTTTTGGTCTCACCAACGCACCCTCGGTCTTCATGGATTTGATGAAATGTGTATGTAAACCTTTCCTTGATCGCTTTGTTATTGTGTTTATCGATGATATCCTCATCTATTCGAAGTCGAGAGCCGAACTTGCGCAGCATCTTCGTTTAGTTTTCGAGCTTCTCCAAGGGAATCGCCTCTACGCCAAGTTCTCCAAGTGTGAATTTTGGCTCGAGGAGGTTCAATTCCTCGGTCACATCGTTAACAGTCAAGGAATTCATGTCGATCCCGCGAAGATTGAAGTAGCTAAGAGTTGGATTACACCGAAAACCCCGTCCGAAGTTCGTTCTTTTCTCGGATTAGCGGGTTATTACCGTCGATTTATCGCTGATTTCTCTAAAATCGTCGTTCCTCTCACTGCCCTAGCACATAAAGACAAGCCTTTCGTTTGGGGAACCGAACAAGAGGATGCCATTCAAATTCTTAAGCGTATGCTTTGCAACGCTCCCGTACTTGCCCTTCCCGATGGAAACGACGATTTTCTTGTTTATTGTGATGCCTCTAACCTAGGTCTCGGTTGTGTTCTTATGCAACGAGACAAGGTTATCACGTACGCGTCTCACCAACTCAAGGTCCACGAGAAGAACTACACGACCCACGATCTTGAACTTGGTGCAGTTGTTTTTGCGCTTAAGATATGGCGACACTACCTTTATGGTACCAAGTGTACGGTGTTCACCGACCATAAGAGCTTACAACACATCTTGAACCAGAAAGAACTAAACATGCGCCAACGCAGATGGGTTGAACTTCTCAACGATTATGATTGCGAGATACGCTACCACCCAGGCAAGGCAAACGTCGTTGCAGACGCTCTTAACCAACGAAGCTATTTACTTAGTGTTCGGAATGTTCAAGCCCACCATGACCTCGAAGCTCTCATTCGCGATGCTCAACACCCCTGTTTTCTCGAGAACACTTTAAAGGAAGAAAGAATTTGTGGAACCAAAAATCAGCTGGTGAATAAACTGAACGGTATTTTTCACTATCTTAACCGTATTTGGATCCCTAGTCACAATACTCTCTGAGAGATTTTGCTGACTGAAGCCCACAAAACCCGCTACTCTATTCACCCCGGTGCCGACAAGGTGTACCAGGACCTTCACTCTAGG
Organism: Helianthus annuus; assembly: GCF_002127325.2. Lineage (NCBI taxonomy): Eukaryota > Viridiplantae > Streptophyta > Magnoliopsida > Asterales > Asteraceae > Helianthus > Helianthus annuus. The sequence continues at coordinate 81,198,251 of NC_035442.2, forward strand.
TATTGGTGGCTGGGAATGAAGAAGGATATCGCTCTTTACGTTTCGAAATGCCTAACTTGCTTGAAAGTTAAGGCCAAACATCAACGACCCTCTGGCTTACTCGAACAACCCTGAGATCCCGATGTGGAAATGGGAGAATATTGCCATGGATTTCGTTACAAAACTCCCTCGTACTCCATTAGGTCACGATAGCATTTAGGTTATCGTTGATCGTCTTACGAAATCCGTTCACTTCTTACCAATACGAGAAGACTTCAAGGTAGAACGATTAGCACGAATCTATACCGACGAAGTCATTTGTCGACATAGGACATCTCGTGACATCATCTCTAACCGCGATGGTCGATTTACCTCACGTCTCTGGGAGGCTTTTCAGTCCGCTCTCGGTACGACTCTTAATCTTAGTATTGCATTTTACCCCCAGACCGACGGTCAGACTGAGCGCACGATCCACACCCTGTAAGACATGCTTCGTTCGTGCGTTATAGATTTTGGTGGTAATTGGGATTTGCATTTGCCTTTAGTAGAATTCTCGTACAATAACAGTTATCACGCTAGTATTCAAATGGCACCCTTTGAGGCATTATATGGTAGAAAATGTTGATCGCCTATTGTATGGCATGAGATCGGAGACGCTCAAATCACTAGTCCTGAGTTATTACAAGAAATGACTGACATGATCCTCCAAATATGAGACAATCTCTTGAAAGCTCGGAGTCGTCAAAAGAGTTACGCCGATAAACGCCGCAAGCCCCTTGAGTTTGAAGTTGGTGATCACGTACTCCTAAAGGTTTCACCTTGGAAGGGAGTGATCCGATTCGGCAAGAAAGGAAAGCTAGCGCCACGATACGTGGGTCCCTTTAAGATTCTGGAAAGAATTGGCAAAGTGGCCTACCGACTCGAATTACCAGAGGAACTCAACAACGTACATCCGACTTTCCACGTCTCGAACCTCAAGAAGTGCCTAGCTGAAGAAAATATTCACGTGCCTCTCGAAGAGTTACAAGTAAACGAGACTCTACACTTCGTGGAAAAGCCTGTAGAAATCATGGACCGAGAGACCAAGAAACTTTGACGTTCATGAATTCCTATAGTTAAGGTTCGCTCGGAAGGTAAACGCGGCGCCGAGTTCACTTGGGAACTCGAAAGTGATATGAAGGCTAAATATCCACAACTCTTTGTTATGCCTGCTCCTTAATTTCGGGACGAAATTTCCTAAAGTAGGGAAGGTTGTGTCACACCCCAACCAATGGCGGAAACATCGGGGCGTGGCACTGAGCGAAACAGATTGTCCAGAAGTTTCCATAACAACTGTCACACCCCGACCACGTAGGACAACAAGACGTGGCGGAAACGTCGGGGAGTGTTGTAACAGAAGCTATTGTTTCACAACCATGGATACAAAAAGAGTTTCGTTTTATTGATCATATTAAATATTAACATTGTCTTAACATAGAACAAACAAGTTTTATATCGTCTATCATAGTTATTATGTCAATAAGGCCTTGTCCAGATCCTATGTGACGCATGTATCCTAGAAATCACATCAAGCAACATCACTTGAAACATATGTAAAAACAAAGTCAGCAAAGAAATGCTGGCGAGTACATAGGTTTTATAAGAGTGTCGGAGTCACGGCTCGTTTATATGTTGCAGTACTTTATTAGACTTCAAGAGTCAAAGTACAAACCTCGTTTTGAAAAGTGTATTGCAACATAGTTAACCAACTCAAATCAACTTGATCATAGCTTATAAAATCTCGTAGCCATGATTCTTAACCCCAAAAACATTTGTTTTAGAAAACCAACTTGTAAAACATCTTGTAAAAACTCGTTAAAAACTCATATGGTTTATATCCTTTAGAAAACATCGTTTGTGTGACATCGTTTCAAAATCGTTTACCCAAGTGAACTAAATAACGCCACGGTATGTAATATGATGAAAACACTTATATATAGGAAGTACCAGCGGCGTATCCACCATGCTTTCACCACATTACACCCGTCCCGTTATCTAAACACTAACCAAAAACCAATCGTTTATCCAATTCGCTTAACTTGTTCAAATCGTTTTCAAATCGTTAACTTGTTTAAATCGTTTAAAATCATCCTCGTTTTAATTGTGAAAACTTTTTTATGGTCGTCTCGCTAATAGCATTCAAACCTTTGTGACTCGACCACCTCGCGTCTCGCTTCTCGCGTCAACAAACCACCAAAGGGTAAATTAACAAACATCAGATTCAGTCGTTACCCACAAACCCCACACATAACCATGGGTGTAGTAAAATAACGGGATTTGTCAGATCCTATGGTACCATAACCTAATACTGGTTGGCTTGATCAATGCTAATGAATGTCATTTGTTATGTAACTACAACCAACAAGTTTGTTCACTTTATTGAAATTGTTATTAGTTTTGAATAAACCATCTTAATTGTTTTTGAAAAACCATCGTTTAAACTTTGAAACCATTTCGTACATATGAATCACCCCAAAACATTTAAAACAGTAAAATAGGGGAACTATGTACTCACGTTATGAAGTTCAACGAACTTCGCATTGACCATAAACTGGTCAAAGCAGAAAGTCAAATGCAGTTTGACTTTAACGATAAAATGAATGAAAAGAACGAAAGAATACTTACAGAAGGTCCCCGCAAGGTCTTGACCCGATTTACTCTCAGGTATGAAGCATAAACTTCAACTTAGAGAGCCAAAATCAGATCAAGTGTGCTTTGGGAGTGAAATGAGGGTGGGTATTTATAGATTTGGCACAACCGTTAAGATCGTTCATCGAATAACGTGCTTCGATCTAGGCCGTACACATGTGCCCATGGTTTTGTGAAACCATGGGAGCCCCTAGAATGGCCCATAGTACCAAAAATACCATTAAATACCAGCCCATGGTTTTGCAAAACCATGGGCTAAAACCATTAACACTTCAAAATTTGACTAGGTTCATTGAATCTGGTCAGAAATTTCAAAATTGGTCCCTGCACTTGTAAAACTTGATTTTTTTTTGCACTTTTAAGCCCCGTTAACCCCATTTCAAGGCTCTAAAATAAAGTTAAAGTACAGGGAACTCAAAACATGCTCAAAAATATCTCGGATGTCGGTTCATTTGGTCGTACGGTTGCGTTATTCGCTTAATTACGACAGATGTCGTAACGAACGCAAAAACGATCCAAATTAAGCGACGAATGGAATTTTATCATGCCAAACACTAAAATAAAATATTTTAATGCTTACATAAATTTTTGATGTCCGGATATATTCAAAACGTAAAATATGCGTGAAAATGCAAACTTGTGCACTTTTTTGACGCTTTTAGTCCCTATTGATCAATAAAGTTTATTTTAGCATACCGAACCACTCAAAGCCTATTTCTAAGCTATGTAAAGGTTATTTAGGGTATGTTTAACTTATGATCAAGTTCCAGAATGTTCGTTACTATACAAATCGGCATAGTTTCGCAGTTTGACACAAATAGTCCCTGCGATCGAACAAACTTGATTTCAACACACCAAACCATTCAAAACTTATTTCTAAGTTATGTGGAGGTTATTTAAGGTATGTTAAGCCTATGTCACTATTCCGGAGTGTTTGTCGCGTTATACTGACTGCGTTTACACACCAGTTTGCGTATAACCTTCCAGAAAGCGATTTAAAGCTTGAAATTGGAATCTAATCAAATTGTAAAATCACCAAACATAGATACACATATAATGTGACAACTCGAGTTTCCGAGATTCCATTTTCGCATTTATTGCACGTTAACTGTTTGTTTAGTTGCTTACTTATACAATTTGTTTGCTTTGTAACTGTATACGTTTTGATTGGTAAAGTTTCACGAATGAATTGACAAATATATGAATTTGGTGATGAAACTATAAATTCTATGTCTTGTGCATGTAGTATGTAATAGATAATACTTAAGGGTGTTTAGTGTTAATTGTGAAAATAAAATAAAACCCTTAACCCTAATCATTTCACAAATCATTATACGTATCTTCAAGATTTCTCTGCAACCCTCTCTTGCAATCATCTTCTTTCTCCTTGGCACAAGTCTCCTGCGTCAATCTTGATCTTTCAATCCATTTAGAATCAATCCAAGGTAATTGTTCAATGATTTCTTGTTGTTAATCTTTGATTATGTGATTCATGCAAAACCCTAGTTCTACATGTAATGGTTCTGTGTTTGATTGATTCTGATTGTTGTGAAATGGTTTATAATCAGTTGTGTAATCACTTGTTGAATGTTAAGATGCCTGTTATGACAGAATATTTGATTGTTGATTTGATTACTGCAATGCAAATGAAATTAGGGTTTCTTGATCGTGTAAAACGTAACTGTTTACTTGATGCTATCGTAACTGTTCCATTGATTCTGAGTTTTATTTGATGCATATGATCCGACTTTTGATAATGAGCACAAGAGTCCGAACTTTATTAAGTAAACAAGAGTCCGAACTTTATTAAGGAAGTAAGGAGTCCGACCTTTTATTTGTGAATCATGGGTCCGAATTTTCAGCCTAGTCCGACTTTATATATATGCTTGAAAGGGGTCCGAACATTATGAAGCCATGTTGTCCGAATTTTATAGGTGTAAAGTGTTGTCCGACTTTTTTGATACACATGCACATGGTCCGAATTTTGAACAACATGGGGTCCGAACTTTAAAGGGTTATCATAGTCCGACTTTTTAATGATATAGGGGATCCGACTTTTGAATGTTATAAGGGGTCCGAGTTTTATGGGGGGAGGGGGGTGCATAGGTCCGAGTTTTAAGTAGAGGGGTGTGGTCCGACTTTTGTTATTGATGCATGATTGTCCGACTTTTTGATATACCAAGCATGTGGTCCGAGTTTGTTAAGATGATACTAGTCCGACTTTTACATGCTCAACATGATGCCTTGTCTGAGTTTCATGAATAATCTGTTGTCTGAGTTTTAAATTGAATACATGATCCGAATTTTTGTAATGTTACATACTCCGAGTTCTGTTAATGCTTGAAAAGACTGAGGTTATTATAATGTCAAGTTCAAACCCTGTATGAGGATGAGGAATAACATGCTACTGTATGCTACTGTATATGACTTGTTTATGACTGAATGATACCGAAAGTTACTGGATGATGTTGTATGTATGAACTATCTATGTCATGTCATTCTGTACACAACTATCACACGGATCACAACTGTTTAGACATCAAGGACTTGTAAACCCTAATTGAACGTAAACACTTACATCGAGTTTATATGCAATGTACCTTAGGTCGTGTGTAACGGACCTAACCATTATTTAGCACTAGAAGCAATAACATACCGAGCAAACCAAGGTGAGTTCACACTTTTACTAAGGCATGGGATTCCCAGGGTTTGGGAATGGGGTTGAAGGAATGAGATTTGACTAGATACTTGTACTTACACTGTTACTAGACTATCTACCATCGTCCTCGGATGCGTAGGATACATACGTAAAACCTACGTATACTTGTACTCATCACTGTCCTCAGGTTGCGAAGGACACTTATGTAAAACCTACGTGAACTTATACTCACTACTGCCTCGGTTGTGTCAGGCACTTACGTAAAACCTACGTAAACCCCCGCGTACCCCTGTCCTCGGTTTGTGAAGGACACTTACGTAAATCCTACGTAAACCTTGTACGTACTACTGTTCTCAGGTTAAGAAGAACACTTATGGTTACAAATAGTCTAGTGTATATGCAACATGGGAAGCCCCACCAATAGAACATACTATCGGCCCAGTAGAGCCACACGTTACAAACAAACTTACTATTACGCACTTACTTTCTGTGAACTCGCTCAACTAGTTGTTGACTCTCTGTTACATGCCTTGCAGGTCGTTAGGTATATATGGAGCTTGCATGGGGAGGCGCGGTCGTTGTGGACAAGGATCGTGATTGCTTTGATTAAACATTATGACATTACATACTTTATTTATGTTGGGCTTTTACTCATACGCTTCCGCTAAACTTTGTTATTACACTTATGTTTTGAACACCTTTCATATGGATTGGTTTGGTTAAATGACAACTACTTTTACTATTTACGTTGTTCTATATGATTGGTGGCTTGATCCTGGTCAGTCACGCTCCCAAGCGGTGGTACTCCGCAGGTGGATTTTGGGGGGTGTGACATATAATAACACCAAAACACATATAATAACACCAAAGCACATTGTTTTATTGATAACCAACATTGTTTTATATTGAACCACGACTAGAGAACACAGTTGTCACAACAACTACGATTACCAATTATCTAAAGCATCACGTCCCATACCATGACATATTAAGTAAAATAATTATTACAGGCAAAATCAAGACAAATTGTTCTGTTTCGACAACTCAGAATTTAAATACAGACAGTTCGTTTATTTGTTTCTAGACCTTTCCTAGCTTCGATTTCACAGCAAGCCAAGCATTTAAACATCTTAAGCACCTGTCACATACGTTAAAGTAAAAGTCAATACACATAGTGTAAAGGAGAGCATACAAGTTTAATAGATATAATAGAGTTCGAAATCGATTACGCATAACCAGCACGTACACAGTGTGAAATGAAGCACGTAAGTTATCGACTTGATCCTATCAATACCAATGACTGCGGGTTGACTGCGTAAGACAGCTCGTAATACATATTCACCACTGTGAACCATGTAATTAATTGTCCTTAACAACCCCTAAGTGAACAGGTGCTGAGTCCAAACTATAGCACTATCGTTGCTAAGGCAGGTAGACAGTAATCCATGTGTAAACATAACAAACAAGCATTCAATAAGTCACGTATAACATGCGGTAACAGTTAGCATTAAAGTATTGCGTAGTTTGTTCGATGTGATTTAGAATAAGTAACGTATGTAACACCCAAAACTGCACTTGTAAAACTTGATTTTTTTTGCACTTTTAAGCCCCGTTAACCCCATTTCAAGGCTCTAAAATAAAGTTAAAGTATAGGGAACTCAAAACATGCTCAAAAATATCTCGGATGTCGGTTCGTTTGGTCGTACGTTTGCGTTATTCGCTTAATTACGACAGATGTCGTAACGAACGCAAAAACGATCCAAATTAAGCGACGAATGGAATTTTATCATGCCAAACACTAAAATAAAATATTTTAATGCTTACATAAATTTTTGGATGTCCGGATATATTCAGAACGTAAAATATGCCTGAAAATGCAAACTTGTGCACTTTTTTGACGCTTTTAGTCCCTATTGATCAATAAAGTTTATTTTAGCATACCGAACCCCTCCAAGCCTATTTCTAAGCTATGTAAAGGTTATTTAGGGTATGTTTAACTTATGATCAAGTTCCAGAATGTTCGTTACTATACAAATTGGCATAGTTTCGCAGTTTGACACAAATAGTCCCTGCGATCGAACAAACTTGATTTCAACACACCAAACCATTCAAAACTTATTTCTAAGTTATGTGGAGGTTATTTAAGGTATGTTAAGCCTATGTCACTATTCCGGAGTGTTTGTCGTGTTATACTGACTGCGTTTACGCACCAGTTTGCGTATAACCTTCCAGAAAGCGATTTAAAGCTTGAAATTGGAATCTAATCAAATTGTAAAATCACCAAACATAGATACACATATAATGTGACAACTCGAGTTTCCGAGATTCCATTTTCGCATTTATTGCACGTTAACTGTTTGTTTAGTTGCTTACTTATACAATTTGTTTGCTTTGTAACTGTATACGTTTTGATTGGTAAAGTTTCACGAATGAATTGACAAATATATGAATTTGGTGATGAAACTATAAATTATATGTCTTGTGCATGTAGTATGTAATAGATAATACTTAAGGGTTTTTAGTGTTAATTGTGAAAATAAAACAAAACCCTTAACCCTAATCATTTCACAAATCATTATACGTATCTTCAAGATTTCTCTGCAACCCTCTCTTGCAATCATCTTCTTTCTCATTGGCACAAGTCTCCTGCATCAATCTTGATCTTTCAATCCATTTAGAATCAATCCAAGGTAATTGTTCAATGATTTCTTGTTGTTAATCTTTGATTATGTGATTCATGCAAAACCCTAGTTCTACATGTAATGGTTCTGTGTTTGATTGATTCTGATTGTTGTGAAATGGTTTATAATCAGTTGTGTAATCACTTGTTGAATGTTAAGATGCCTGTTATGACAGAATATTTGATTGTTGATTTGATTACTGCAATGCAAATGAAATTAGGGTTTCTTGATCGTGTAAAACGTAACTGTTTACTTGATGCTATCGTAACTGTTCCATTGATTCTGAGTTTTATTTGATGCATATGATCCGACTTTTGATAATGAGCACAAGAGTCCGAACTTTATTAAGTAAACAAGAGTCCGAACTTTATTAAGGAAGTAAGGAGTCCGACCTTTTATTTGTGAATCATGGGTCCGAATTTTCAGCTTAGTCCGACTTTATATATATGCTTGAAAGGGGTCCGAACATTATGAAGCCATGTTGTCCGAATTTTATAGGTGTAAAGTGTTGTCCGACTTTTTTGATACACCTGCACATGGTCCGAATTTTGAACAACATGGGGTCCGAACTTTAAAGGGTTATCATAGTCCGACTTTTTAATGATATAGGGGATCCGACTTTTGAATGTTATAAGGGGTCCGAGTTTTGTGGGGGGGGGGGGTGCATAGGTCCGAGTTTTAAGTAGAGGGGTGTGGTCCGACTTTTGTTTGTGATGCATGATTGTCCGACTTTTTGATATACAAAGCATGTGGTCCGAGTTTGTTAAGATGATACTAGTCCGACTTTTACATGCTCAACATGATGCCTTGTCTGAGTTTCATGAATAATCTGTTGTCTGAGTTTTAAATTGAATACATGATCCGAATTTTTGTAATGTTACATACTCCGAGTTCTGTTAATGCTTGAAAAGACTGAGGTTATTATAATGTCAAGTTCAAACCCTGTATGAGGATGAGGAACAACATGCTACTGTATGCTACTGTATATGACTTGTTTATGACTGAATGATACCGAAAGTTACTGGATGATGCTGTATGTATGAACTATCTATGTCATGTCATTCTGTACACAACTATCACACGAATCACAACTGTTTAGACATCAAGGACTTGTAAACCCTAATTGAACATAAACACTTACATCGAGTTTATATGCAATGTACCTTAGGTCGTGTGTAACGGACCTAACCATTAATTAACACTAGAAGCAATAATATACCGAGCAAACCAAGGTGAGTTCACACTTTTACTAAGGCATGGGGTTCCCAGGGTTTGGGAATGGGATTGAAGGAATGAGATTTGAATAGATACTTGTACTTACACTGTTACTAAACTATCTACCATCGTCCTCGGATGCGTAGGATACATACGTAAAACCTACGTATACTTGTACTCATCACTGTCCTCAGGTTGCGAAGGACACTCACGTAAAACCTACATGAACTTATACTCACTACTGCCTCGGTTGTGTCAGGCACTTACGTAAAACCTACGTAAACCCCCGCGTACCCCTGTCCTCGGGTTGTGAAGGACACTTACGTAAATCCTACGTAAACCTTGTACGTACTACTATTCTCAGGTTAAGAAGAACACTTATGGTTACAAATAGTCTAGTGTATATGCAACATGGGAAGCCCCACCAATAGAACATACTATCGGCCCAGTAGAGCCACACGTTACAAACGAACTTACTATTACGCACTTACTTTCTGTGAACTCGCTCAACTAGTTGTTGACTCTCTGTTACATGCCTTGCAGGTCGTTAGGTATATATGGAGCTTGCATGGGGAGGCGCGGTCGTTGTGGACAAGGATCGTGATTGCTTTGATTAAACATTATGACATTACATACTTTATTTATGTTGAGCTTTTACTCATACGCTTCCGCTAAACTTTGTTACTACACTTATGTTTTGAACACCTTTCATATGGATTGGTTTGGTTAAATGACAATTACTTTTACTATTTACGTTGTTCTATATGATTGGTGGCTTGATCCTGGTCAGTCACGCTCCCAAGCGGTGGTACTCCGCAGGTGGATTTTGGGGGGTGTGACATATAATAACACCAAAACACATATAATAACACCAAAGCACATTGTTTTATTGATAACCAACATTGTTTTATATTGAACCACGACTAGAGAACACAGTTGTCACAACAACTACGATTACCAATTATCTAAAGCATCACGTCCCATACCATGACATAATAAGTAAAATAATTATTACAGGCAAAATCAAGACAAATTGTTCTGTTTCGACAACTCAGAATTTAAATACAGACAATTCGTTTATTTGTTTCTAGACCTTTCCTAGCTTCGATTTCACAGCAAGCCAAGCATTTAAACATCTTAAGCACCTGTCACATACGTTAAAGTAAAAGTCAATACACATAGTGTAAAGGAGAGCATACAAGTTTAATAGATATAATAGAGTTCGAAATCGATTACGCATAACCAGCACGTACACAGTGTGAAATGAAGCACGTAAGTTATCGACTTGATCCTATCAATACCAATGACTGCGGGTTGACTGCGTAAGGCAGCTCATAATACATATTCACCACTGTGAACCATGTAATTAATTGTCCTTAACAACCCCTGAGTGAACAGGTGCTGAGTCCAAACTATAGCACTATCGTTGCTAAGGCAGGTAGACAGCAATTCATGTGTAAACATAACAAACAAGCATTCATTAAGTCACGTATAAGATGCGGTAACGGTTAGCGTTAAAGTATTGCGTAGTTTGTTCGATGTGATTTAGAATAAGTAACGTATGTAACACCCAAAACTGCGTAAAACAAAAAGGGTTCAAGTATACTCACAACGATGATGGATTGAAGGGAGCGCTAGAGTGAGATTAGCCTGATCAGAACAATAGCATAAACAATAAGCGGCGCGTAAAACGATACAAAGTGTCAAGGGATCAAACGGTAATCCGATCGGGTGGCAATCCGATCGGATGGCCAGTCGATCGGTTGGCAATCCGTTCGGATGGGCATCCGATCGGATGGCCATTCATTTGGATTGTCACCTCGTTTGGGATGGATGTGTTTGTGTATGATGGTTTGCCTTTGGAAGTTTTTGTTGTAGCATTTTGGAAATAGAGGAGTATCTCTACCTTTCAGGTCGGTCAATCGAACGACGATCCAGTTGGCGAGGCTTCTCAGTTTGAGAACAAGTTCACTGCAGGATGGTGACTCGATCGGATGGATATCCGTGGCAATCCATATGCATTGAACATGTTGAAAATTGTTTAAGTGTTGAAGTCCAAACATCACATGGTCGGGTGGTACTCCGATCGGATAGCAATCCAATCTGACGGCAATTCGTTCGATGTTCAAAACCTCAGATGTTGAAATAAAAGTTAAGTGTGGAACCAAGGTGCAAGTTGATTGGACAACAATCCGATCGGACAGTAATCCGATCGGACGACAATCCGTCCAGTTGACCTGATCGTCTTTATACTTGGTTGTTTTGATAGTTGTAGTTTTCTCTAGACTGTACGATAATGTGCCAAACAACAGAAACCTCGTCAAGACTTAGTGACCTGATCGGATAGGAACCACCCTAGTCCGACCAGCTAACTGTTCGAGACGGTGTTTCATGTTTAACCCGAATTAGAAATCTCTTGGATAGAATCCAGATCTTGAACCAACACATCAACAACAAGGAGTAGAAGATCAGAACAAGCTCCGACTCTTTCGGTTTTGATTGCATTGAGTCTAAAAGAGTTGAAAGAAAGCTTGGAAACCATCTTTCAATCCTTTTCACCATGAAAATGTTCAGATCTATGAAAGATCTTTGTTTATTCGTGTGGAAATCGTTTAGATCTAAGTTGTTCTTGGTGGATTGAAGCCAAAACATGAAGTTCCTAGGAACTCCATGATGACATCATCCTAGAACACCTCAAATCTAGTGATTTCACGGTTAAAAGTTAAGATTCAAAAGATAGAAAGGTGTAGGAGTGCGTTAGATCAAGAAAGTACAAGATTTAGGTTGAAAACTTACATGAATCGCGAGAAATCGGAAGAAAAGTGAGCTGGAGCGAGTTGGGTCGAGTAAGAGCTGTCAAAATCAAGTGATGTGACATATGAGGGGTATTTATAGGGTTTCCATAAAAGGAAAGTGGGGAAAGTGGCTGGTCAATCGGGTGGCAGCCCGATCGGGTGGCAACTCGATCGGTTGGCCACTCGATTGGAGTGTTCGGCGCGACGAGTTTTGCGGTTTCGATTCGTGTGTTGAGCATTGCAATGCGATAGAGTTTCTCATTAAATTACTTTTAATCCCAACTACTATATCTAACATACAATCATCATAATTTACTTGCGTTTAGCGTTTGCGATTCGATTGCGATTGAGTTGCGATTGCGTTTCGATTAATCACCACAACGTAAACGTAAATAAACATGCACAAGTAACACATAAAAGCACACACACGTAAAACAATATCCAGAACGCATAAGTCGAGTTGCGAATGCGATTGCGATGCGATAAGCGATAAAACATGCGATAAACATGGATTAAACCTCGATTATTAACAAGTACTCCACATAATACAACTAACGTAAAAGCATAAAATAGACTAACTACAAGTCAAAGAAGTCAAAACAGGAATTAAGCAAGGTGTGACAAATCACAATTAGCAATCTTTTCTCCCTTTGACTTCAATGTTGACTTTGACTTTGACTTTCGAAACACGGGGTGTTACAGCCTCCCTTACTTAAGGGAATTTCATCCCGAAATTAGGACAAAGCCGTAACAAACAACTGCGGGTACTTCGCTTTCATGTCGCTTTCGAGTTCCCAAGTGAACTCTGCGCCTCGTTTGCCTTCCCATCGAACCTTCATAATGGGAATGCGCGAGCATCTGAGCTGCTTGGTTTGGCGATCCATGATCTCGACAGGCTTCTCCACGAAATGTAGTGTTTCGTTTACTTGAAGATCCTCAAGTGGTACATACAAATCATGCTCAGCCAGGCGCTTTCTGAGGTTCGACACATGGAAAGTCGGGTGGACGTTGCTAAGTTCCTCTGGTAGTTCGAGTTTGTAGGCCACTTTTCTGATCCTTTCCAGAATCTTAAAGGGTCCAACATATCGAGGCGCGAGCTTTCCTTTCTTGCTGAATCTGACCACACCCTTCCAAGGTGATACCTTTAGGAGTACATGGTCGCCAATGGCAAATTCAAGGGGTTTGCGTCGTCTATCGGCGTAACTTTTCTGATGACTCTGAGCTTTCAGCAGATTGTCTCGAATTTGGAGGATTTTATCAGTCGTTTCTTGCAATAGCTCAGGACCGGTTAATTGCGAGTGACCGATCTCGTGCCACACAATAGGCGATCGATATTTTCTTCCGTATAATGCCTCAAACGGTGCCATTTGAATGCTAGAATGATAACTGTTATTATACGAGAATTCGACTAAAGGCAGGTAAGCATCCCAATTACCACCGAAATCTATGACACATGAATGGAGCATGTCTTCAAGGGTACGAATCGTTCTCTCAGTCTGACTGTCGGTTTTGGGATGAAAAGCGGTACCTAGATAAGGGTAGTATCGAGAGCCGTTTGAAATGTTTCCCATAGACGCGAGGTAAACCGAGCATCACGGTCAGAAATGATGTCGCGAGGCGTCCCATGTCGACAGATGATCTCATTGGTGTAGATTCGGGCTAATCTTTCTACCTTGTAGTCTTCTCGTATCGGCAGAAAATGAGCAGATTTGGTCAAATGGTCAACGACAACCCAGATACTGTCGTGACTTGATGGCGTGCGCAGAAGTTTCGTTGTAAAGTCCATAGCTACGCTCTCCCACTTCCACATAGGGATCGCGAGTTGTTCAAGCAAGCCAGAGGGTCTTTGGTGCTCGGCCTTGACTTTCGAGCAAGTCAGGCACTTCGAAACATAGAGAGCGATATCCCTCTTCATGCCCGGCCACCAGTACTTGTAGCGTAGGTCCTGGTACATTTTATCGGCACCGGGATGAATAGAATATCGAGACTTGTGGGCTTCGTCCATCAAAATATGTCGTAAATCGGTCCGTTTAGGGATCCAAATTCGGATCAGATAATGGAATATCCCATTCGACTTATTCACAAGTTGGGCTCCATCATGATAGATCCATTCCTTCTTCAAAGTGCGTTCGGTAAAACAGGCATGTTGGGCTTCGCGGATGAGGGTTTCGAGATGATGCTGGGCGGGAACATTACGAGCGCTATGCAAATAGCTTCGTCGGCTTAAAGCGTCGGCAACGACATTTGCTTTGCCTGGTTGATAACGAATCTCACAGTCGTAATCGTTGAGAAGTTATACCCACCGGCGTTGACGCATATTTAGCTCTTTCTGGTCAAAGATATGTTGTAAGCTCCTATGATCGGTGAAGATCGTACACTTGGTACCATACAGGTAGTGTCGCCAAATCTTCAACGCAAAAACAACTGCGCCTAGCTCGAGGTCGTGGGTTGTGTAGTTCTTCTCGTGGATCTTGAGCTGACGAGATGCGTAGGCGATAACCTTGTCTCGTTGCATGAGAACACAACCAAGACCAAGGTTCGAGGCATCACAATAGACGATAAAGTCGTCGTTTCCGTCGGGTAAAGTGTCACACCCCGACCACGTAGGACAACAAACGTGGCGGAAACGTCGGGGAGTGTTGTAACAGAAGCTATTGTTTCACAACCATGGATACAAAATAGTTTTGTTTTATTGATAAAATTAAACATTACATTGTCTTGACACAAAACAAACAAGTTAAATATCGACTATCATTGTTATTATGTCACTAAAGCCTCGTCCAAATCCTATGTGACGCATGCATCCTAGAAATCAATCAAGCATCAACACCTGAAACATATGTAAAAACTTAGTCAGCAAAGATATGCTGGCGAGTACATAGGTTTTATAAGAGTATCAGAATCATGGCTCATTTATATGTTGCAGTACTTTATTAGACTACAAGAGTCAAAATACAAACCTTGTTTTGAAAAATGTATTGCAACATAGTTAACCAACTCAAATCAAGTTGATTATAGTTTATGAAATCTCGTAGCCATGCTTCTTAACCCCCAAAACATTTGTTTTTGAAAACCAACTTGTAAAACATCTTGTAAAAACTCGTTAAAAACTCGTATGGTTTATATCCTTTAGAAAACATCGTTTGTGTGACATCGTTTCAAAATCGTTTACCCAAGTGAACTAAATAACGCCACGATATGTAATATGATGAAAACACTTATATATAGGAAGTACCAGCGGCGTATCCACCATGCTTTCATCACATCACACCCGTCCCGTTATCTAAACACTAACCAAAAACCAATCGTAAATCGTTTAACTCGTTGAAATCGTTTCAAAATCGTTAACTCGTTTAAAATCGTTTAAATCGTCCTTGTTTTAAATTGTGAAAAACTATTTATGGTCGTCTCGCTAACAACATTCAAACCTTCGTGACTCGATCACCTCGCTTCTCGCTTCTCGAATTAACAAACCACCAAAGGGTAAGTTAACAAACATCAGATTCAGTCATTACCCACAACCCCCACACATAACCATGGGTGTAGTAAAGTAACGGGATTTGTCAGATCCTTTGGTACCATAACCTAATACTGGTCAGTTGGGCCAAAATTAATGAATGTCATTCGTTATGTAACTACAACCATCAATTTTTGTTCACATTATTGAAATCGTTATTAGTTTAGTAAAAATCGTTTTAATCGTTTTTGAAATCATCGTTTAAACCTTGAAAACATTTCGTACATATGAATCACCCCAAAACATTTAAAAACAATAAAATAGGGGAACTATGTACTCACATGTAGTGTAAGGTATCCTCAATCAATAGTACTTCAACAAACTCGAGTAAACCAGAGAAATCAAGTAGTACCTAGTAATTGATTCACTAGTCAAACAATAGACGCCTAAATCGGAAGATCGGACAGAATGAGGTCTTGTAAACCAAATGAGTGTTGGAACTCATGTGATATGGTTTAACAAGGCCTACATCCTAAATGAAACCTAACCTAAGTAACTTCGACCCATCGCGACCCATTAAGGTAGCTTATGCTACTTTAACGTGTCGTTCGCGTGAAACGCGTTCGGAATGTCTAACTAGTTCTATGACAAGTATTATATGCCTATACAAGTTTAATCATGATGTATAATCAGTTATGTGACAAAAGTATTACCAATTATACATGAAAAGGGTATTTTGGTAATTTACCTAAGGCATATAATCTACTTATCATACAACTACCTAAACTAGGTGACCATAAGGTATAACCTCGGAAGGTTAATCCCCATGCAACTATGATCACTAACCATGTTTGGTCGGATCCTAATGATCGACCAAACGGGTCGTGTTCGAAAGTCTAAGCGGGTGTTTAGTCCGCTTGACTTACGACTCTACACAAGCACTAGACTAAAAAATGACGAGCTAAACATGCTAAAACATGTTTAGTTAAGTTAGAGAACAGGTTTTGATATCAAAACAAATGGTTTTAATATCCTAGAGTAGTTTGGTTACAAAATACGCGTAAATGCGTATTTTGGCCGAAACTACGACTCGTCACTGAGCCTAGATAACGTGGTAATCAGTAGGTATAGTCACTAGGGACTATAACCATCGTGATTACGCTCACGTTATGAAGTTCAAGCGAACTTCACATTGACCATAAACTGGTCAATGCAGAAAGTCAAACGCAGTTTGACTTTAACGCTAAAACGAATGAAAAGAACGAAAGAACGCTTACAGAAGGTCCCCGTAAGATTTGATTCCGATTTTTCTCTCAGGTAGGAAGCATATACTTCCACTTAGAGAGCATGAATAAGATTTCAAATTGTGGGTTTTGAAGTGAAATGGATGGGGTATATATAGGATTTCTAGAAACGTTAAGATCGTTCCTCGAAAACTGAGCTTTAATCTGGACCTTACATGTGTGCCCATGGTTTTCTAAAACCATGGGAGCCTCTAATGTGGACTATGTTCATTGAATACCAGCCCATGGTTTTGCAAAACCATGGGTGAAAACCATCAACACTTCAAAATGGACTAGGTTCATTGAATCTGCCAGAAATTTCAAAAATGGTCCCTACACTTGTAAAACTTGATTTTTTTGGCACTTTTAAACCTCATTAACCCCATTTCAAGGATCTAAAATAAAGTTAAAGTATAGGGAACTTAAAATATGCTCAAAAACATCTCGGATGTCGGTTCGTTTGGTCGTACGGTTGCGTTATTCGCTTAATTACGACGGAAGTCATAACGAACGCAAAAACGATCCAAATTAAGCGACGAATGGAATTTTATCATGCCAGACAGTAAAATAAAATATTTTAATGCTTACATAAATTTTTGGATGTCCAGATATATTCAAAACGTAAGATATGTGCGAAAATGCAAGCTTGTGCACTTTTTGACGCTTTTAGTCCCTATTGATCAATAAAGTTTATTTTAGCATACCGAACCCCTTCAAAGCCTATTTCTAAGCTATGTAAAGGATATTTATGGTATGTTTAACTTATGATCAAGTTCCGGAGTGTTCGTTACTACAAAAAATTGGTATAGTTTCGCAGTTTGACACAAGTAGTCCCTGCGATCGAACAAGGTTGATTTTAACACACCAAACCATCCAAAACTTATTTCTAAGTTATGTGGAGGTTATTTAAGGTATGTTAAGCCTATTTCACTATTCCGGAGTGTTTGTTTCATTAAACTGGTTATATTTACGCATCAGTGCGCGTATAACCTTCCAGAAAGCGATTTAGAGCTTGAAATTGGAATTGAATCGAATTGTAAAATCACCAATCAAAAATACACACAAAATAACACCAAAACACATATAATAACACCAAAGCACATTGTTTTATTGATAACCGACATTGTTTTATATTGAACCACGACTACAGAACACAGTTGTCACAGTCTCCCCTACTTTAGGAAATTTCATCCCGAAATTTTAACTAGAGGAAGCTTGTGAAAACAAATGCGGATATTTCGCCTTCATCTGGTCCTCACGTTCCTGAGTAAACTCTGGGCCACGTTTGGATTCCCAGCGAATTTTTTTACCAATCGAATCCGTTTGTTCTTCAACTATTTGAAAGTACGATCCACGATCTCCATGGGTTTCTCGACAAAGTGCATCGTTTCATCGATTCGGATCTCGTCGAGAGGAATGTGAAGATCAGCGTCAGCTAAACACTTTCGCAAATTGGACACGTGAAAAGTCGGGTGAATATCCCAAGCTCTGGAGGTAGCTCTAATCATATCATCCAAAGTTTGAATCGTTCGCTCAGATTGACTATCTGTTTGGGGATGATAAGCAGTGCTTAGATTCAGTTGGGTTCCCAAAGCAGATTGCATGGTCTTCCAGAAATGAGATGATAATCGAGCATCACGATCAGAAGTGATATCCAATGGAACACCATGTCGTGATACAATCTCATCAACATAAATCTTTGCAAGTTTATCAGCAGATAGATCCTTGCGAATTGGAACAAAATGAGCTGATTTCGTTAATCGATCGATAAATGTCACACCCCAACCGATGGCGGAATCATCGGGGCGCGACACTGAGCGAAACAGATTGTCCAGAAGTTTCCATAACAACTATTCATATAATCCAGTTAAAGATACATCCCATACCGTATCCCGAATAAACAAATATATTATTACAGATAACAACTAAACAAGTAGTTCTGTTCCGAAAACTCAGATTCAAATATAAATACAGCAATTGTTTATCTGCTTCTAGACCCCTATTCTGTTGACTTTCTGGCTGTATTGCCAGAGGACAAGATCTACAGACAACTATGCCCCAGACGCTTGTTCTTGGCAGACAACCATTTGCTGGGGGCTTCTAGAAACTTATTCTAGCCTCGCTTTCCTAGCAAGCATACACCTTAATTACCTGTTACATACGTTAAAATAAAGTCATTACATAATGTAAAGGTGAGCATACAAGTTTGATAATAGCATAATAGAGTTTGAATAGTTTACGCATAACCAGCACGTACACAGAGGAAAACGAAGCATGTTAATTATCGACATGGATCTATCGATACCAATGACTGCGGGTTGACCGTCCGACACGGTTCGTAATACATGATTACCACCGTAATCCATGCAAATAATTGTCCTTAACAACCCCCGTGAGAACGAGTGCTGAGTCCAAACTATAGTATTACGTCATTAAGGCAGGTAGACAGCATTCCACGTGTAAACACAATCAACAAGCATTCATTAAGTCACGTAATACATGCATATTGGTTAGCGTTCAAATAGTTTGAGTAGTGTGATCGATTGTGTTTCGATATAAGCAACGTATGTAACACCCAAAAGTGCTAAAAGCAAAAAGGGATCGAGTATACTCACAGTGATTGATTATGGATTGAAGGGAGCGCTGAGAGTAGGGTTAGCCTGAATAGTTCGATAGCATAACAATGAGTAACGTGGAAATGCAAACAAGTGTCAAGGGATCGAATAGCCTGGCCGATCGAACAGCAGGTTCGATCGAACGGGTTGTTCGATCGGTTTGGAGGTTCGTTTGGAATAGTCCTGTTCAATCGGCCGGTAAGCTCGATCGACTGGACCATCCGAGTGGATTGTTTCTTCCTCTGATGTGTTTGTGTATGGTGGTTTGAACTTTCGAAGTTTTCGTTGCAGTATTTGAGAACACTGAAGTGTTCTTACCTTTCAGGTCGATCGATCGAACGGTACGTTCGATCGGCCGGCTTAACCGATCGGCTAGAAACCTCAGGAGTAGTCCTCAGCAGGATGTCACTTGATCGAACAGTCTGTTCGATTGGCTGGCATCTCATACTACGAACGAGTTGCAAAAACGATTAAGTATTGAAGTATAGTATTTCATGATCCGAACAGTAATGTTCACCAATCGAGTAGCATATTCGATCGAACACCACTTCGTCAATACCATACCTCAGGAAGTTTGAAAAGTGAGAGGCCATGTGCTAGCCGATCGGCTGGCTCGGTCGATCGGCTGGCATGTCCGATCGGCTGGGCTGTTCGAACAGCCTAGCCGTTCGGCCAGCAAGTCTGACATGGTCGGCCTTTCGTCTAGCACTTGGCTGTTTAATTACTTGACGTCATATCGAGGTAGTTTGATAACGAGTTAAACTATGATATCCTTTGTTCTTACTCGTTTCTCTGGCTCGGACAGGAATCACCCAAGTCCGGCCGGTGAACGGTTCGGAACGTCGGTTTAGAGTTTAACCCATCGTCGGTGAACCTCGTAGATGGAACCCGAATCTTGAACCATCTAACCATTGGAATGATCGGAGAGTTGGCTCAAGCTCCGTTTCTACCGGTTTGAAGGCATTGAGTGTAAAAAAGTTGAAAGAGAGTTGGGATTCCTTCTTTCAATCCTTTACAACATGTGGATGTTTAGATCTTTGGTAGATCTTAGCTTGTTTATGTGGAAATCGGTTAGATCTAAGCTATTCACGGTTGAATGAGGCTAAAGTTTAATGTTCTTCAAGAACACCATGATGACATCACCCAAGAACACTTAGATCTTGGTGATTTCACGGTTAGAATCCAAGTTTTCAAAGATAGAAAGGTGTAGAATCATGTAATGATAAAAAACGTACAAGAATTAGAGTGAGGACTTACCGGAGTTGAGAGAAATCTGAGAAAAGGTGAAGAACAAGGCTGGTTCGGTTAGAGCTTTCCAAAAATAGAAAGTGTGACAATGACCGGCCTATTTATAGGCTCCAAAAGAGGAAAGTGTCAGCCGATCGGCCAGGGTCTCTAATCGGACGGACTGCTCGATCGGCTAGGAAGATGCTAGCCGATCGGCTGGCCTGTTCGATCAGGATGTCTCCTGTTCGATCAGCAACCCCCTTTTGAGTGTTTCGCGACGATTTTCGATGTTTCGATTCCGATGGACGGTGATACGAAATACGATAGAGTTCCTAGTCAAATTACTTTCAGTCCCAATCACTATATCTAACATACAAGCATCCACATTTCACGTTTCGATGTTAGTTTCGATTGAGTCTGATTGCCCTTCGAGTTTCGTTTCGAGTTTCGATTGATTCGATTGATTACCACACCAAAACATAAAGTAAACATGCACAGGTAACACATAAGGCACACACACACAAGTAATTTCAAATACCAGAATTCGCGTACTTCGAGTTTCGAGTTTGATGATTGTTAGATCGGTTTGATTTCCGATTAGTTAGCTTTATCGCATTGTTACTTCCTATCATTCACAGTCGTAGATCGGTTCGCGTTAAAACACCCGATTACTTCGATTCTTGCTGATTACAACACTTACTCCACATAATACAATAAAAACATAAATCAGACTATTTACAGTCAAAGAAGTGGTCTTGACTTTGACTTTGACTTTGACTTTTGAAAACATGGGGTGTTACAGCCTCCCCTTGTTTAGGGAATTTCGTCCCGAAATTAGGCTCGAAGCTGCACATCACCGTGCGTCGTTTACCAATTTGATGTTTCAGATCTTTATTTGAACAACTGCGGGTACTTGGCCTTCATGTCGCTTTCGAGTTCCCAAGTAAACTCCGCGCCTCGTTTGCCTTCCCATCGGACCTTCACGATAGGGATGCGAGAGCGCCTGAGTTGCTTGGTTTGGCGATCCATGATTTCGACAGGCTTTTCCACGAAGTGTAGTATTTCGTTGACCTGAAGATCGTCGAGTGGTACGATTAGATCATGATCAGCAAGGCATTTTCGGAGGTTAGACACATGGAAAGTCGGGTGGACATTACTGAGTTCCTCCGGTAGTTCGAGTCTGTAGGCGACTTTTCCGATTCTTTCCAGAATCTTAAAAGGTCCAACATATCTAGGCGCCAGTTTCCCTTTCTTGCCGAATCTGACTACACCCTTCCAAAGGGATACCTTTAGGAGTACGTAGTCGCCAACGTCAAATTCAAGGGGCTTGCGTCTTCTATCGGTGTAACTTTTCTGTCTGTTCCGAGCTTTCACCAAGTTGTCTCGAATCTGGTGGATTTTGTCAGTCGTTTCTTGTAGAATCTCGGGACCAGTTAATTGCGAATGACCGATCTCGTGCCACACAATAGGCGATCGACATCTCCTCCCGTACAGAGCCTCGAAAGGTGCCATTTGGATGCTGGCATGATAGCTGTTATTATACGAGAATTCGACCAACGGCAGGTGTTTGTTCCAACTACCACCAAAATCTATGACACACACCCGGAGCATGTCTTCAAGAGTACGGATCGTCCTCTCAGTCTGTCCGTCGGTTTGTGGATGGAATGCAGTACTCAGATTAAGCGACGTACCAAGAGCCGCTTGAAAAGTTTCCCACAATCGAGAAGTAAACCGAGCATCACGGTCAGAGATGATGTCACGAGGCGTACCATGATTACAAATGATCTCGTCGGTGTAGATCTGGGCTAGCCGTTCCACCTTATAACCCAAATGCTGTCGTGACCTGATGGCGTGGGCGGGAGTTTTGTTATGAAATCCATAGCTATACTCTCCCACTTCCATATAGGTATCGGCGGTTGTTCGAGTAAGCCAGAAGGTCTTTGATGTTCAACCTTGACTCTTGCGCAAGTTAGACAACCTCCCACATAAAGAGCAATATCGCGCTTCATACCCGGCCACCAATACTTGTAACGAAGATCCTGGTACATTTTATCGGCACTGGGATGAATGGAATATCGGGACTTGTGGGCTTCATTCATGATAATCTTTCGCAGATCAGTTCGTTTAGGAATCCAAATTCGATCCAGATAATAGAATATCCCGTCTGCTTTGCTTACAAGCTGAGCTCCATCGTGATAGATTCTTTCCTTCTTCAAGGTGCGTTCGTTAAAGCAAGCATGCTGAGCTTCGCGGATAAGAGCTTCGAGGTTGTGTTGGGCTTGGGTATTACGAATACTGAGCAAATAATTCCGCCTACTTAGTGCGTCGGCAACAACATTTGCCTTGCCTGGGTGATAACGAATCTCGCAGTCGTAATCACTAAGAAGTTCTTTCTGATTGAAGATATGCTGTAAAATCCTGTGATCGGTGAAGATCATACACTTGGTACCATACAGGTAGTGTCGCCAAATCTTTAATGCAAAAACAACTGCGCCTAGCTCGAGGTTATGGGTTGTATAGTTCTTCTCGTGGATTTTGAGCTGTCGAGAAGCGTAAGCTATAACCTTGTCTCGTTGCATGAGGACACGGCCGAGACCTAGGTTAGAAGCATCACAGTAGACAATGAAATCATCGTTTCCGTCCGGCAACGCGAGGACAGGAGCATTGCAGAGTTTCCGCTTGAGGGTTTGGAAAGCAGATTCTTGTTCGGTTTCCCAAACAAAAGACCTGTCTTTATGGGTAAGTGCGGTAAGCGGCACAGCGATCTTAGAGAATCCTTCGATAAATCATCGGTAATAACCTGCTAACCCGAGAAAAGAACGAACTTCAGACGGGTTCTTAGGCGTAATCCAGCTTTTGACGGCTTCAATCTTCGCGGGATCGACATGGATACCCTGACTATTCACGATGTGACCCAGGAACTGAACCTCCTCTAACCAGAATTCACACTTGGAGAACTTGGCATAGAGTTGGTTCCCCTGGAGTAACTCGAGAACCAGACGTAGATGCTGCGCGTGTTCGGCTTTCGATCTGGAATAAATCAGGACATCGTCGATGAACACAATGACGAAACGGTCAAGATAAGGCTTACACATGCGATTCATCAGATCCATAAAAACCGCGGGTGCGTTGGTTAGACCAAAAGGCATAACAACGAATTCGTAATGGCCATAACGGGTTCAAAAAGCGGTTTTGGAGATGTCTTCCTCTTGAATCCGCAATTGATGGTAGCCTGAACGTAAGTCGATCTTCGAGAAACATGATGCGCCTTGTAGCTGATCAAATAAATCGTCGATTAGGGGCAAGGGGTATCGGTTCTTAATGGTTAGCTTATTCAACTCCCGATAGTCGATGCACATCCGAAACGACCCGTCCTTCTTTTTGACGAAGAGGACTTGCGCGCCCCAAGGAGAGGTGCTTAGACGAATAAAGCCTTTTTCGAGTAATTCCTGGAGTTGGTTCGAGAGTTCCCTCATCTCGGATGGTGCGAGTCGGTAAGGGGCTTTGGCAACGGGGTTAGCTCCAGGACTGAGGTCGATACGAAAGTCGATATCACGACTTGGTGGTAGTCCGGGAAGATCATCCGGGAACACCTGAGGAAATTCACGAACCACTGGAACGTCTTTGACTTCAACTTTCCTTTTCTTTTCCTTCTCTGCTACTACAATGTTGGCCAAGAAGGCTCGGTATTCCTTGCGGAGGTACTTGTTAGCTTGAACGCATGACATAAGTTTGAGACCTTTCGACGCTGTTTCGCCGTACACACACAACAGATCACCATTCGCGAGCGAGAATCGAATCATCTTTTCAAAGCACACAACTTCAGCATGGATTTCGCGAAGAAAGTCCATGCCTATTATGACGTCGAAACTTCCGAGTTACATTGGAATAAGGTCGATTGGAAAGCGGTGATTGTTGAGTTCGAGGGTACAATCACGAAG
Organism: Helianthus annuus; assembly: GCF_002127325.2. Classification (NCBI taxonomy): domain Eukaryota; kingdom Viridiplantae; phylum Streptophyta; class Magnoliopsida; order Asterales; family Asteraceae; genus Helianthus; species Helianthus annuus. The sequence continues at coordinate 81,222,791 of NC_035442.2, forward strand.
AATAGAGTTAACGGTGACAGTTCTTCCAGTAGCGACTTCGACTTCGAATGACGAGGAAAGATAAGAGCGCTTACGACTAAGGAGCTTCTCGAATTCAAACGACACAAAGCAGTTATCGGCTCCAGTATCAAACAAACATGATGCATAAATACCATTCATAAGGAACGTACCATTAACCACGTTGTTATCCGCCTAAGCCTGGCGGGCATTGATGTTGAAGGTTCGGGCATGCGCTGCTTGCTGCTGTTGCTGAGGCTGCTGTTGTTGCTGTTGTGGCTGCTGGGGTTCTTGCTTAACCACCCTGTTCGGGCACCTGTTTGCAAAGTGGTTAAGGTCACCACATGCAAAGCAGACTCGAGCATTGGCTGCGGGTGCTTGAGCTGCTTGTTGGCCTTGAGGGGCGGGGAGTAGAGCTTGGTTAACAGTAGCTTGCACTGGGGCTTGACGGGGACCATAGTGACAGTTCGCAGTGAAATGACCGTAAAGGTTGCAGTGAGCGCAAAAACGACAGGCTAGACCCACTGGGTGATGATACGAGCACGTTGGACAGAGTGGGTGAGGGCCTGTGTATGCATGCTTTGCTGGCGGTGCATTGATCACTGGAGCTGAGCGGTGTTGTTGCTGCTGCTGAGCTGGTACAGCTTGTAGAGGAGCAGCGGTTGTTGCGACAGCACAGCTCTTGTTGCTGGAGCTGTTGTTGTTGTTGTGCTTCTTCTTGCGCCGTGAGGACTTGGAGGATTGAGCAGATGAGTCGGCGGGTGCTGCGGTGCTGGGTTGATGCAGAGACTTGGTTTGCTTATCCCAAAAACCAGACTTTACTCGCTTGTCATTGATCTCGGCGGCAAGTAGGTAAGTCTCCTCGATTGATGCTGGTTTGGCGGCTTGAACAAAATCGGCCACACAGTCTGGCAGAGCTCGAATGTACTTCTTGATGGCTTGATCTGAGGTCTTGACTTGATCGAGACAAATGATGCTAAGCTGCTTGAAGTGAGCAGTGAGAGCAGCGTTGTCTCCATCCTTCTGCTTGATTGACCAAAACTCGTCCTCCAGCTTTTGGTGTTCATGGGGAGGGCAGAATTCGTCCATCATGATCGCCTTTAACTCTTCCCATGTCAGCTCATAAGCCGCATCATTTCCGTGCTTGTTTCGTTCGGCCGTCCACCAGTCTAGAGCACGGGACTGGAAGACGCCTGTAGCATTGAGAGTGCGGAGATTTTCGGGACATCCGCTCTGGCGCAGAGTGACTTCGACTGAGTCGAACCAGCGAAACATGGCTGTAGGGCCATCTTCGCCAGTGAACTCTTTGGGTCCGCATGCTTTGAACTGCTTGAAGCTGAAAGCAGTCTTGCTTGAATCCTTAGGGTTTTCAGCTCGGGATTCTTCAGACGTTTTGCTGGCATTTTCATACACCTCACTTACGGCTTTCGCCACTTGTTTGTAGATGATAGCAGTGAGACGTCGGTCTCTCTTTTCCTTGCGAGTCAAACGGTTTCGGGATCCAGACGACGACATGGTCTGCATTAGACATCGTCACGAGACTCAACACAACGAAATCGAATCTCACCTCACACGTCTAGACTACTAAAGCTTAGAATCACGTCGAAACACACATCTCGTAACATATAGGCACATAATCACAGATGCACATATTCATAAAGCATAGAAGCACACAGAGCACGGAATCACATAAGCACATAGAACACAGAGTCACAGAAGCATAGAAGCATATAAACACAGAGCACATTCCTATTCGGTCACAGAGGCATTCAGAATACAGAAACCTATTATTCAAAGCTCGCACGTCGTTCGTATAACATATCGAGTAGCGTGGTATAGTCGTATAGCATATCGAGCATAGTATATTCGTATATCACAGCCCAACTTAGTCGTGTAGTGAATCATAGCATAGTATCGTCTAAACCGGAACTGAAGATCGAGTTGAGATAGAATAGCAATGCGAGTCGTGTGTGTTGATCGAAATGGCATCAAAATCGAATAATATCCAAAATAAACACATAAACAGGTAAAGCACATAAAATCAACGAGTCATCAGAGTCAGCGTTTGCGGGCTCAGAATCGAAAACACATAAAAATCGAGAGATAGATTGTCTGCGGCCACTAGACATCGACTACCCAAAGCGATTCGACTATTCGCAACGGACTTGTCGTCACTTTCAAAGTTCGGGCTCATGTCCTTGCCTCGATTCTTGGGCATTGGACACGTATTCCCTAGGTCATACTTTGTGAGTTCAGGTCGTTAGAGTCCATCGAGGCCTTGGTGAGATAAGTAAAATCCAGAACAATCTGCCAAGGTTAGGGGTTTCACCCCTTGGCTTAGCAATTTCTTCCTTGTTTTAAATAAAATTGAGGAGAATTTTCATCAAAATGGGGATTTCACTCCTGATTTGGCATAATTCTCCTCGTATGTTATTGAAAATAATGCGGAAAGCATAGATAGATTGGTAAAAATCGGCATTAGTCAGACGTTCTGGTCGGGAGTTTGCGGTTTTCACACCTAATCCTGACCAAATCGCCTTTCTATTAGCGAAAATTCGAGTGCAGTGATAGCGAAGAATAAACGAGAGGTAGCACATAAACTTGGTCTGTTGGTTCCTAACTATAGTCTAGGTCTCTAAGACAGCGACCCGGACTAGGTCGTGTCCTGCCTAATTCCCTATAGTTATGGCTCTGATACCAACCTATCACACCCCAACCGATGGCGGAATCATCGGGGCGCGGCACTGAGCGAAACAGATTGTCCAGAAGTTTCCATAACAACTATTCATATAATCCAGTTAAAGATACGTCCCATACCGTATCCCGAATAAACAAATATATTATTACAAATAACAACCAAACAAGTAGTTCTGTTCCGACAACTCAGATTCAAATATAAATACAGCAATTGTTTATCTGCTTCTAGACCCCTATTCTGTTGACTTTCTGGCTGTATTGCCAGAGGACAAGATCTACAGACAACTGTGCCCCAGACGCTTGTTCTTGGCAGACAACCATTTGTTGGGGGCTTCTAGAAACTTATTCTAGCCTCGCTTTCCTAGCAAGCATACACCTTAATTACCTGTTACATACGTTAAAATAAAGTCAATACATAATGTAAAGGTGAGCATACAAGTTTAATAATAGCATAATAGAGTTCGAATAGTTTACGCATAACCAGCACGTACACAGAGGAAAACGAAGCATGTTAATTATCGACATGAATCTATCGATACCAATGACTGCGGGTTGACCGTCCGAGACGGTTCGTAATACATGATTACCACCGTAATCCATGCAAATAATTGTCCTTAACAACCCCCGTGAGAACGGGTGCTGAGTCCAAACTATAGTACTACGTCGTTAAGGCAGGTAGACAGCATTCCACGTGTAAACACAATCAACAAGCATTCATTAAGTCACGTAATACATGCATATTGGTTAGCGTTCAAATAGTTTGAGTAGTGTGATCGATTGTGTTTCGATATAAGCAACGTATGTAACACCCAAAAGTGCTAAAAGCAAAAAGGGATCGAGTATACTCACTGTGATTGACTATGGATTGAAGGGAGCGCTGAGAGTAGGGTTAGCCTGAATAGTTCGATAGCATAACAATGAGTAACGTGGAAATGCAAACAAGTGTCAAGGGATCGAATAGCCTGGCCGATCGAACAGCAGGTTCGATCGAACGGGCTGTTCGATCGGTTTGGAGGTTCGTTTGGAATAGTCCTGTTCGATCGGCTGGTAAGCTCGATCGACTGGACCATTCGAGTGGATTGTTTCTTCCTCTGATGTGTTTGTGTATGGTGGTTTGAACTTTCGAAGTTTTCGTTGCAGTATTTGAGAACACTGAAGTGTTCTTACCTTTCAGGTCGATCGATCGAACGGTACGTTCGATCGGCCGGCTTAACCGATCGGCTATAAACCTCAGGAGTAGTCCTCAGCAGGATGTCACTCGATCGAACAGTCTGTTCGATCGGCTGGCATCTCATACTACGAACGAGTTGCAAAAATGATTAAGTATTGAAGTATAGTATTTCATGATCCGAACAGTAATGTTCACCAATCGAGTAGCATATTCGATCGAACACCACTTCGTCAATACCATACCTAAGGAAGTTTGAAAAGTGAGAGGCCATGTGCTAGCCGATCGGCTGGCATGTCCGATTGGCTGGGCTGTTCGAACAGCCTAGCCGTTCGGCCAGCAAGTCTGACCTGGTCGGCCTTTCGTCTAACACTTGGCTGTTTAATTACTTGACGTCATATCGAGGTAGTTTGATAACGAGTTGAACTATGATATCCTTCGTTCTTACTCGTTTCTCCGGCTCGGACATGAATCACCCAAGTCCGGCCGGTGAACGGTTCGGAACGTCGGTTTAGAGTTTAACCCATCGTCGGTGAATCTCGTAGATAGAACCCGAATCTTGAACCACCTAACCATTGGAATGATCGGTGAGTTGGCTCAAGCTCCATTTCTACCGGTTTGAAGGCATTAAGTGTAAAAGAGTTGAAAGAGAGTTTGGATTCCTTCTTTCAATCCTTCACAACATGTGGATGTTTAGATCTTTGGTAGATCTTAGCTTGTTTATGTGGAAATCGGTTAGATCTAAGCTATTCACGGTTGAATGAGGCCAAAGTTTGATGTTCTTCAAGAACACCATGATGACATCACCCAAGAACACTTAGATCTTGGTGATTTCACGGTTAGAATCCAAGTTTTGAAAGATAAAAAGGTGTAGAATCATGTAATGATAAAAAAACGTACAAGAATTAGAGTGAGAACTTACCGGAGTTGAGAGAAATCTGAGAAAAGGTGAAGAACAAGGCTGGTTCGGTCAGAGCTTTCAAAAAATAGAAAGTGTGACAATGACCGGCCTATTTATAGGCTCCAAAAGAGGAAAGTGTCAGCCGATCGGCCAGGGTCCCTGATCGGACGGACTGCTCGATCGGCCAGGAAGATGCTAGCCGATCGGCTGGCCTGTTCGATCAGGATGTCTCCTGTTCGATCAGCAACCCCCTTTTGAGTGTTTCACGACGATTTTCGATGTTTCGATTCCGATGGATGGTGATACACCTCTGGATAATCCCGAACAATCGGAATATCCTGAATACTCTTACTCTTGTCTTTCTCCTTGGTGACATGTGCTAGAAAAGCAACATATCCTTTTCTCAAATACCTTTGGGCTTCCGTACATGACATAAGCTTCAATCCACCTGGAGGTTTCTCACCACGAACTTCCAAAACATCGCCAGAAGACAAAGGAATACGAACAATCTTATCAAAACAAACCACCTCAGCGTGGTGTTTGGTTAACCAATCCATTCCAACGATAATGTCGAAGCTCCCAATTTGCATCGGTGTGAGGTCAATAGGAAAAAGACAGTTATCAAGGTTCAACTGACAATCACGAATAACAGAATCGAGAACAAGAGGTTTACCAGTAGCAACTTCGACAGATAAGGGTTTCCTCAATTTAGTTCTAGGTAATCCAAGCAAAGGTTCAAAAGATAACGATACAAAACTTCTATCGGCACCAGAATCAAAAAGAATAGATGCAGGTCGATTGTTAACAAGAAACGTACCATTGACAACCTCGTTGTCAGCCCTCGCTTCGTTTACATTCAAATTGTATGCTCGCCCTCAAGCAGGATTCACATTGACGTTGACATTCGCATTCGGGGTCGCATTGGCATTCGCGTTTGCATTTGCCAGCCTCGGACAGTTGTTGCGGAAGTGACCAAACTCTCCACAATTGTAACATGAACCTGGTGGGAATCTAGCAGCATTCCCTTGTACTGGAGCTTGAACCTAGGCAACCTGATTTTGTCCTAAACGACAGACATTGGGCAAATGCCCAAGTTTACCACACGTCGTGCACTGTTTACAAGCTTGCTGTGCAACATGATGACCATTGCAGCGAGCACAATGAGGTGCGGTACCAGCATACGCCTTCTTCGCAGGAGGTTGAGCCGGTGGGTTCTGATCAGTCTGTGCCGTAACTGCAAAATTCTGGGCACCCTTTCGCTTCCTCGATTTCCTCGACGACTCACCTTCTTTACCCTTACCCTTTTTCTTGTCCTTCCTAGAATCAGTCGCCTTCTTTTTATCACCCTTTCGGGTGAGTTTACCCTTTCTGACTTGAGTCTCGGTCAGGGTAGCAGACAACTCGATCGCTTGACGAAGGGTAGTAGGATTAACACCGGTCACAATATCCAGCATAGAATCGGGTAGACCATCGATATATCTTTCGATTGCTTTCTCTGGTGGGGTAACCATGGTGGGACACAATAGACTGAGTTCCTCAAAACGATCTGTGTACGCATGGTGCTCAGCCCCATCTTGCTTGAAATCGTCAAACTCTCGTTACAAAGCTCGAATCTCGTGACGGGGACAAAACTCTTTCATCATGAGAGCTCGAAGCTCTTCCCATGTTTGTGCCAATGCCACTTCGGTACCCCTATCGCGCATAATACCATTCCACCAGGTAAGCGCTCGCTTCTCAAACACGCTCGAAGTAAATTCAATCTTACGCGCATTCAGACACTGCACATGCCTGAATGTGCTCTCGATACTCTCAAACCACTGCAGGAGCGCAGTTGCTCCTTGCGACCCAGAAAACTTAAGTGGCTTAGCAGAATTGAAATTCTTGAAATTACACGGCGCATTGTTGTTGTTATTATTGTTGTTGTTGTTGTATATTTCGTGGACTTGGGTCACAACGCCTGGAAGCACAGCAGCCACTTGCTGAGAAACCAAGGCTGCGATTTCTTCAATAGTGAAAGATTGTGCTTCACGTCGAGGAGTCATTGTCAAATAAGGAAACAAGAGAAACGAGTGAGGTTGAAAAGCAGAAGAGGTATTGAAAATACCGTCAAAATACCAGAAAGGCGATCATTTGTTCGTTACCTCGAACAAACAAACGACACGGAGTGACTAATCAAAGTAAATGGGTCAATATAATGTATCGCCGAAGACATGCTCGCCTATAAGTGAACACTAACCCCAAGAGTTCCCAGGTAAGAGTGACAGGTCCGATTATGTGGATTTGTACGAACACTCTAGCCTTGGACAGAAAACTCAGAGAACAGGCATTCACTCTTCCAGTTTGCACGTGTTCACATTATTTAGACCCAAACTTTTAACGAGATTTTGAAAACTCAAAAGGGTTCAAAACCATATTGTCACACCCCGACCGCGTATAACATGCAACCGCGGCGGAAACGTCGGGGAGTGTTGAGACAGAATTATTTGTTTCACAACCATGGCATACAAAGTTATATTTTATTTATCAAACAAAAGTGTTACATTGTCTTCAAACAGGAAATAAAGAGTTTATAACATAATTAAACTAAGTCTATCTTCGTTTTATGTCTCTAAGGCACAGGTCCGCCCTAGTGTCACAATCGTCATCCTACACGACAGCTCCTGAAAACACATGTGAAAGTAGGTACGTCAGCATAAAAATGCCTGTGAGATACATAGGTTTTGTGAAAATAAAATTCATGACTTATGTTTGAGAAAATGTTTAGTCATGAACCTTGTAATTTGCTTTGTCTTGTAAATCATTTGAAAAACGATAAGATCAGATGATATGTATAATTTAAATGTAAGGTTAAATGAATAACCTAGTAAAATGAGTTTGTATAAGATAAGTTGTTTGTAAAAAAATAATGTCTTGTGAAGAATATGTTATTTGTGTAAAACGTAATATGTCTAAACTGAAATGATTTAAATAATGCTACGATAGGTAATATTATACAAACATTTATATATAGGAAGTACCAGCGGCGTATCCACCATGTTTGTATCATATTACATATGCCACGTTACTCAAACCATTTACCCAAACCAACCACCATGTAAATTGTTCATGTATAAATCAATTGTCAAGTGTTATTGTGTAAACCATATCAAAATGTTCATGTCTAATGTAAACCACCAAATGTGTATATCAATGTCAAATTGTTTATGTTTAATGTAAATCATTGTAATGTGTATTCAAAATATCATGTATGGCATGTGAAAATATATCAATTGGGCCATAGGTAAAATGTACAAAAACAGGGTGTTGAATTAAACATAGTTTAAGTCAAAGTTATGTCTTGTGGAACAATTTCATGCTATACTGATACAAACATTTATGCGGTATTGTGAAAATTCATACATTCAAGCCTTTGTGACTGTGGTGATAGACCTTTAAACAAATTAAAGGTCTATATTTGTTACTGTTTATCGAATTCGGTCATTCCTTCCAATCCAAACAAACCCGAGATTTCAGGAATGGGAGTTGTCAAGTCCTATGGTACCATTACCTACTAACGAGTGGCGTAGCTAATGTTAATGAATGTACATTGTATCAATTGAACAAACCAAATGTCATACCAAAATGTGAGCATGTGATGAATAAATGTACTAAGTATGCACACAATGGGCATACATAGCATAAAATGTAATGTAAAGCAATGTACTAAGCATGCACACAATGGGCATACATAGCATGAAAATGTATTGTAAATCGATTGTACTAAGTATGCACACAATGGACATACATAGCATAAACACGATGAAATCATGTACTATATATGTACTAACGAACATAATAAGCATATGATATGAAAACATTGAAAGCATAAAAGTAACAAGTAGGCACATGTGTTTCACCCCAAAACAGTTTGGAAAACAGTAAAAGAGGGGTCTATGTACTCACCTGAGACTGCCTTGAAGTTCTTGTATAACAACCAAATAATGCTAGAGATCACGGATATCAAACGGCACCTAATATACGTAACTATGTTAATATACCGGACCTAAATCGGAGGATCGGATAGTATGCGGGTTCGTAAACCAAACGAGTATGGAGACTCGTGTAATATGGTTTAACAAAGCCTTTATACTAAAATGAAGCCTAACCTAAGTGCTTACGACCTATTTCGACCCGTTTAGGTAGCTTATGCTACCTTAACGCGTCGTTCGCGTAAAACGCGTTTGGAACGCCTAACATTGTGACCATAAGGTATAACCTCGGAAGGTTATTCCCTATACAGCTATGGTCACCTAATGTGTTTGGTCGGATCCTAATGATCGACCAAATGGGTCGGGTTCGAAAGTATAAGCGATTGTTTAGATCGCTTGCCTTACGACCCTATATAAGCATTATACTAAAAGTGACGAGCTAAGCATGTTTACACATGCTTAACTAAGTTTAGAAAACAGGTTTGGTCCCTATTGTGGTTTAGGGCCATTTCCGACATGTTTAAGGCCCTTAAGCCATCTTTAAGGCCCTAAAATGATGCTTAAACATTGAGGACATGAAACATGCTCAAAAATATGCCGGATGTTGGTTCGTTTGGCCGTACGATCGCGATGTTCGCTTAATTACGACGGAATGCGCATAAGCGCGAAAAACGATCCAAAATGCGTGACGAATGGATTTTTGACAAGCCAAACATTAAAACATAATATTATAATGCTTACATAAATTTTTGGATGTCCGGATGTATTCAGAACGTAAGTTATGCGCGAAAGTGCAAACTTATGCACTTTTTGACACTTTTAGTCCCTGAATGACCCAAAAGTTTATTTTAGCACACCGAACCTCTCAAAGCCTATTTTTAAGCTATGTAAAGGATATTTAAGGTGTGTTTAACTTATGGTCATGTTCTGAAATGTTTGTTACAGTTCAAATTGGCATACTTTCGTAGTTTGTCAAGTTTAGTCCCTGTAAGCGAATTAACTTGTTTTTCCATACCAAACCCTTAAAAACTTATTTCTAAGTTATGTAAAGGTTATTTAAGGTATGCTGAGTATATGTTGATGTTCCAGAGTATTTGTCGCATTAAACTGTGTACGTTTACGCACCAGTTTGCGTATAATTCTCTAGAAAGCGATGTAGAGTTAAAAATCGAACAAAAGTCAAAACATGAAAAATGTAAAACATAACCAAACAAACATTGGGGCCAAATAACTTTGTTTTATTGATAACTGAACTGTTCACAATGATTTCAAGCACAAATGTTACACATATAACAGAGGGTTCAAAACCTAGTAATCAATCATCCTAGAACAGTTGATTAGTTTTTAAAGCGGATTCGAACTTATTGTGGTTATCACCTAAGGGTAGGTAACGATATTGTTTTAAAAAACTAAATGCAAGTAAACTTGCATTGGGGTCCTAAAAGTTATAGTCTAGGTCAAAGCATTACTAATAACCTAATTCCCTATAACCATTGGCTCTGATACCAACTTCTTCTGTCACACCCCAACCACGTAGGACAACAAACCGTGGCAGAAATGTCGGGGAGTGTTGTAACAGAAACTATTGTTTCACAACCATGGATACAAAATAGTTTTGTTTTATTGATAAAATTAAACATTACATTGTCTTGACACAAAACAAACAAGTTAAATATCGACTATCATTGTTATTGTGTCACTAAGGCCTCGTCCAAATCCTATGTGACGCATGCATCCTAGAAATCAATCAAGCATCAACACCTGAAACATATGTAAAAACTTAGTCAGCAAAGATATGCTGGCGAGTACATAGGTTTTATAAGAGTATCGGAATCATGGCTCGTTTATATGTTGCAGTACTTTATTAGACTACAAGAGTCAAAATACAAACCTTGTTTTGAAAAATGTATTGCAACATAGTTAACCAACTCAAATCAAGTTGATTATAGTTTATAAAATCTCCTAACCATGCTTCTTAACCCCAAAAACATTTGTTTTAGAAAACCAACTTGTAAAACATCTTGTAAAAACTCGTTAAAAACTCGTATGGTTTATATCCTTTAGAAAACATCGTTTGTGTGACATCGTTTCAAAATCGTTTACCCAAGTGAACTAAATAACGCCACGATATGTAATATGATGAAAACACTTATATATAGGAAGTACCAGCGGCGTATCCACCATGCTTTCATCACATCACACCCGTCCCGTTATCTAAACACTAACCAAAAACCAATCGTAAATCGTTTAACTCGTTGAAATCGTTTCAAAATCGTTAACTCGTTTAAAATCGTTTAAATCGTCCTTGTTTTAAATTGTGAAAAACTATTTATGGTCGTCTCGCTAACAACATTCAAACCTTCGTGACTCCATCACCTCGCTTCTCGCTTCTCGAATTAACAAACCACCAAAGGGTAAGTTAACAAACATCAGATTCAGTCATTACCCACAACCCCCACACATAACCATGGGTGTAGTAAAGTAACGGGATTTGTCAGATCCTTTGGTACCATAACCTAATACTGGTCGGTTGGGCCAAAATTAATGAATGTCATTCGTTATGTAACTACAACCATCAAGTTTTGTTCACATTATTGAAATCGTTATTAGTTTAGTAAAAATCGTTTTAATCGTTTTTGAAATCATCGTTTAAACCTTGAAAACATTTCGTACATATGAATCACCCCAAAACATTTAAAAACAATAAAATAGGGGAACTATGTACTCACATGTAGTGTAAGGTATCCTCAATCAATAGTACTTCAACAAACTCGAGTAAACCAGAGAAATCAAGTAGTACCTAGTAATTGATTCACTAGTCAAACAATAGACGCCTAAATCGGAAGATCGGACAGAATGAGGTCTTGTAAACCAAATGAGTGTTGGAACTCATGTGATATGGTTTAACAAGGCCTACATCCTAAATGAAACCTAACCTAAGTGCCTTCGACCCATCGCGACCCATTAAGGTAGCTTATGCTACTTTAACGTGTCGTTCGCGTGAAACGCGTTCGGAACGTCTAACAAGTTCTATGACAAGTATTATATGCCTATACAAGTTTAATCATGATGTATAATCAGTTATGTGACAAAAGTTTAGGTTACATAAGCTTAATTACCAATTATACATGAAAAGGGTATTTTGGTAATTTACCTAAGGCATATAATCTACTTATCATACAACTACCTAAACTAGGTGACCATAAGGTATAACCTCGGAAGGTTAATCCCCATGCAACTATGGTCACTAACCATGTTTGGTCGGATCCTAATGATCGACCAAACGAGTCGTGTTCGAAAGTCTAAGCGGGTGTTTAGTCCGCTTGACTTACGACTCTACACAAGCACTAGACTAAAAAATGACGAGCTAAACATGCTAAAACATGTTTAGTTAAGTTAGAGAACAGGTTTTGATATCAAAACAAACGGTTTTGATATCCTAGAGTAGTTTGGTTACAAAATACGCGTAAATGCGTATTTTGGCCGAAACTACGACTCGTCACTGAGCCTAGATAACGTGGTAATCAGTAGGTATAGTCACTAGGGACTATAACCATCGTGATTACACTCACGTTATGAATTTCAAGCGAACTTCACATTGACCATAAACTGGTCAATGCAGAAAGTCAAACACAGTTTGACTTTAACGCTAAAACGAATGAAAAGAACGAAAGAACGCTTACCGAAGGTCCGCGCAAGATTTGATTCCGATTTTTCTCTAAGGTAGGAAGCATATACTTCCACTTAGAGAGCATAAATCAGATTTCAAATTGTGGGTTTTGAAGTGAAATGGATGGGGTATATATAGGATTTCTAGAACCGTTAAGATCGTTCCTCGAAAACTGAGCTTTGATCTGGACCTTACATGTGTGCCCATGGTTTTCTAAAACCATGGGAGCCCCTAATGTGGACTATGTTCATTGAATACCAGTCCATGGTTTTGCAAAACCATGGGTGAAAACCATCAACACTTCAAAATGGACTAGGTTCATTGAATCTGCTAGAAAGTTAAAGTATAGGGAACTTAAAATATGCTCAAAAACATCTCGGATGTCGGTTCGTTTGGTCGTACGGTTGCGTTATTCGCTTAATTACGACGGAAGTCGTAACGAACGCAAAAACGATCCAAATTAAGTGACGAATGGAAATTTATCATGCCAAACACTAAAATAAAATATTTTAATGCTTACATAAATTTTTGGATGTCCGGATATATTCAGAACGTAAGATATGCGCGAAAATGCAAACTTGTGCACTTTTTGACGCTTTTAGTCCCTATTGATCAATAAAGTTTATTTTAGCATACCGAACCCCTTCAAAGCCTATTTCTAAGCTATGTAAAGGATATTTATGGTATGTTTAACGTATGATCAAGTTCCGGAGTGTTCGTTACTACACAAATTGGTATAGTTTCACAGTTTGACACAAGTAGTCCCTACGATCGAACAAGGTTGATTTTAACACACCAAACCATCCAAAAGTTATTTCTAAGTTATGTGGAGGTTATTTAAGGTATGTTAAGCCTATTTCACTATTCCGGAGTGTTTGTTTCATTAAACTGGTTATATTTACGCATCAGTGCGCGTATAGCCTTCCAGAAAGCGATTTAGAGCTTGAAATTGGAATTGAATCGAATTGTAAAATCACCAATCACAAATACACACAAAATAACACCAAAACACATATAATAACACCAAAGCACATTGTTTTATTGATAACCAACATTGTTTTATATTGAACCACGACTACAGAACACAGTTGTCACATAAAGTGAGAACGGGAGCCTTGCAAAGCATATGCTTGAGGTTTGGAAAGAAGACTCTTGTTCGGTTCCCCAAACAAAAGGATTGTCTTTATACGTGAGAGAGGTAAGCGGCACAGCGATTTTAGAGAATCCTTCGATAAATCGACGATAATATTCCGCTAGTCCGAGAAAAGAACGGACTTCAGACGGGTTCTTCGGTGTAACCCAACTCTTAACAGCTTCAATCTTCGCGGGATCGACATGAATACCTTGACTATTGACAATATGCCCGAGGAATTAAACCTCCTCTAGCCAAAATTCGCACTTGGAGAATTTGGCATAGAGTCGATTCCCTTGGAGCAGTTCGAGAACCAAACATAGATGTTGCGCGTGTTTGGTTTTCGACTTGGAATAGATCAGGATATCATCGATGAACACGATGATGAAGCGGTCAAGAAACGGCTTACACACCCGATTCATCAGATCCATGAAAACCGCGGGTGCGTTGGTTAGACCAAAAGGTATAACAATGAACTCATAGTGGCCGTAACGAGTGCGAAAAGCGGTTTTGGGTATATCCTCCTCTTGGATGCGTAGCTGGTGATAGCCTGAGCGTATATCGATCTTCGGGAAACACGTAGCATCTTGTAGCTGGTCAAATAAATCATCAATTCGAGGCAGGGGATAGCGATTCTGGATTGTCAGCTTATTCAATTCCCGATAGTTGATGCACATCCGGAACGACCCATCCTTCTTTTTGACGAAAAGGACTGGTGCGCCCCATGGAGAGGTGCTTGGGTGAATGAAGCCTTTATCAAGCAATTCCTGGAGTTGACTCGAGAGTTCACGCATTTCGGACGGAGCGAGTCGGTAAGGAGCTCTAGCAATAGGATTTGCTCCAGGAATGAGGTCGATACGAAAGTCGATATCACGACTTGGCCAAAGGCCGGGAAGATCCTCAGGAAAAACGTTAGGAAATTCTCGAACCACTGGAACATCATTTACACCAGGTCTTCCTTTCTTTTCCTTCTCTGCTATTACAATATTAGCCAAGAAAGCTCTGTATTTCTTGCGGAGATACGTGCTAGCTTGGACACATGACATGAGCTTGAGACCCTTTGAAGCAGTTTCTCCATAAACACACAGTTGGTCACCATTCGCGAGCGAGAACCAAATCATCTTATCAAAGCACACAACTTTAGCATGGTTTTCACGAAGAAAGTCCATGCCTACTATGATGTCAAAACTTCCGAGCTGCATCGGAATAAGGTCGATCGGAAATAAGTGATTTCTGAGCTCGAGAGTACAATCACGAAGAACAGAATTAACAGCAACGGTTCTTCCGGTGGCAACTTTGACATCGAACATCGAGGGGAGATGGGAGCACTTATGATTAAGGAGCTTTTCGAACTCAAACGTTATGAAACAATTATCGGCTCTTGTATCAAACAAACATGAAGCATAAATACCATTCACGAGAAACGTACCATTAACCACATGTTGTCAGCCTGGGCTTGGCGCACATTGATGTTGAAAGTTCTGGCACGGGCAGCTTGTTGCTGCTGCTGTTGCTGTTGCTGAGGCTGGTGCTGTTGAGGCTCTTGCTTCACAACCCGATTGGGGCACATGTTTGCGAAGTGGTTGGGATCACCACACGTGAAGCAGACTCTAGCGTTGACCGCGGGTGCCGGAGCAGCTTGTTGGCCTTGAGGGGCAGGAAGTAGAGCTTGATGAGCAGTAGCTTAAGCTGGTGCTTGTCGAGGACCTGTATGGCAGTTAGCGGTGAAGTGGCCGTACATGTTGCAATGCACACAAAATTGGCAGGCGACACCCACTGGGTGATGATAGGTACATGTCGGGCAAGCAGGGTGAGGACCAATGTAAGCACGCTTTGCAGGCGGTGCTTGAGTAACTGGTGCTGGAGCTGATCGGTGTTGAGATTGCTGCTGAGCTGGTACAGCTTGGAGCGGGGCAGCAGTGGTGACAGCACAGTTCTTGTTGCTGGAGTTGTCGTTCTTCCTCTTGCGACGAGAGGACTTCGATGACTGAGGAGCGGCGGTGGTTTCGGTGGTTGGTGCGGCGGTAGCTTGATGCAGATTCTTTGTGGCTTAATCCCAACAGCCAGACTTGACTCGCTTGTCGTTGATTTCAGCGGCAAGCAGGTAAGTTTCTTCAATTGTTGCTAGCTTTGAAACATGCACAAAATCTGCAACACAATCCGGCAGAGCTCGGATATACTTCTTGATCGTCATATCGGCAGTCTTGACTTGATCAGGACAGATTATACTGAGCTGCTTGAAGCGAGAGGTTAAAGCAGCGTTGTCACCATCCTTCTGCTTTATATGCCAGAATTCGTCTTCCAACTTTTGGTGCTCATGGGGAGGGCAAAACTCGTCAAACATGACGTTATTCAACTCATCCCATCACAAACCATAAGCTGCATCGTTTCTGCGTTTGTTCCTCTCGTCCGTCCACCAATCTAAAGCGCGGGACTAGAAGACGCCGGTAGCATTCAAAGTGCGGAGATTGTCAGGACAACCGCTCTGGCACAGGGTGACCTCCATCGAATCGAACCACTGAAACAAAGCCGTAGGGCCATCTTCGCCAGTGAATTCTTTCGGTCCGCAAGCTTTAAACTGCTTGAAGCTGAAAGCAGCTTTAGGGGTTTCAGTCCTGGACTCTTCAGACGATTTGCTCACATTCTCGTATAGTTCACTCATGATCTGAGGAACAACCTTCGCCATTTTCTTAGCGACGAGAGCAGCAAGGCGTTTGTCTTTCTAGCTCTGGAGAGCAGCGCGCTAGTGACGGGATCCAGATGACGACATTGTCTGCAACAGACATCGCCATAGGACTCAGACACAATATAATCGAATCTCACCTCACACGCCTAATACTACTAAAGCTCAGGAACACGACTATATAACATATAAACACATAGGCACATAATCACAGAAGCACATAAGCACGTAAAGCACAGAAGTACAGAAGCATAGAAGCACAGAAGCACAAGAGGCAGTCAGAATACAGAAACCTATTATTCAAAGTCCGCGATCATTCGAGAATAGCGATAGCGTTTAGCGAATATACATCGAGTAGCATATAGCATGCGATCATCCACAAGTAGCGATTTGTCAGCGTTTTGAGGTAGATGCGTAGTGCGGGTCGTATGTGTTGATCAAAGCGAAAAGCGAATAAATCACCAAAAATCGTACACATAAACAGGTAAAATCGCATAAAGCACAAAAAATCCACAGAAAAGCATCGAACATCAGAGTCGGCAGTTGTGAGCTCAGAATCGAAAACACATAAAAATCGGTGGTTGCGAGCTTGAAATCAAAAATAGATTGTCTAAGGCTAGATAGACGTTGACAATCCAAAGTGGTTCGACTATTCTCAAGGACCTTTGGTACACACTTTGGCCTTCGGGACTGTGCTCTTGCCTCGAATTTGGGCGATTGGCACGCATCCTTCCAGTTATATCGTGACTTCAAGTCGTTTGGAGTCCGTCGAGACTTTGGTGAGAGTTTTGTAAAACCAAAATAGAGATCGGAATAAGTCGTCAAGGTTCGGGTTTCACTCCTGTCTCAACAACTTTGTTCCTATTTTGATAAAATAAGGAAGAATCATGCGTCAAAGTATGGATTTCACTCCTGATTCAACGCAAATTCTCATGTTTATAGATAAAAATGAGGGTCGAACAAGCAATCTAGTCGAGAATTAACGGTTTTCACACCTAATCTCGGCCTAATCACTATATCATTTTCGAATATGCGAGTGCTGTGATAGTGTAGTGTAGGCGAGAATAGCGAGAAATAGCAAGTAAGCTCGTGCATAACCCCTACTGGGTGTGCACCAGTCGGTCTTGTTGGTACCTAACTATAGACTAGGTCGCTTCTAAGACATCGACCCAGACTAGATCGAGTCTTGCCTAATTCCCTATAGTTATGGCTCTGATCCAATCTGTCACACCCCAACCGATGGCGGAAACATCGGGGCGTGGCACTGAGCGAAACAGATTGTCCAGAAGATTACATAACAACTACGATTACCAATTAATTACAGCGTTACGTCCCATACCATGACATAATAATTATTACAGGAAAACTCATGACAAATTGTTCTGTTTCGACAACTCAGAATTTAAATACAGACAATTCGTTTATTTGTTTTAAGACCTTTCCTAGCCTCGATTTCACAGCAAGCCAAGCATTTAAACATCTTAAGCACCTACCACATACGTTAAAGTAAAAGTCAATACACATAGTGTAAAGGTGAGCATACAAGTTTAATAGATATAATAGAGTTCGAAATCGATTACGCATAACCAGCACGTACATATTCACGTAAGTTATCGACATGATCCTATCAATACCAATGACTGCGGGTTGACTGCGCAAGGCAGTTCGTAATGCATATTCACTACTGTGAACCATGTAATTAATTGTCCTTAACAACCCCTGAGTGAACATGTGCTGAGTCCAAACTATAGTACTATCGTTGCTAAGGCAGGTAGACAGCAATCCATGTGTAAACATAACAAACAAGCATTCATTAAGTCACGTATAAGATGCGGTAACGGTTAGCGTTAAAGTATTACGTAGTGTGTTCGATGTGATTTAGAATAAGTGACGTATGTAACACCCAAAAGTGCGTAAAGCAAAAAGGGTTCGAGTATACTCACAGCGATGATGGATTGAAGGGAGCGCTAGAGTGAGATTAGCCTGATCAGAACGATAGCATAAACGATAAGCAGCGCGTAAAACGATACTAAGTGTCAAAGGATCGGACGGTAATCCGATCGGGTGGCAATCCGATTGGATGGCCAGTCGATCGGTTGGCAATCCATTTGGATGGGCATCCGATCGGATGGCCATTCGATTGGATTGTCACCTCGTTTGGGATGGATGTGTGTGTGTATGATGGTTTGCCTTTTGAAGTTTTTGTTGTAGCATTTTGAAAATAGAGGAGTATCTCTACCTTTCAGGTCGGTCGATCGAACGGCGGTTCGATCGGACGGCGATCCGATTGGCGAGGCTTCTCAGTTTGAGAACAAGTTCACCGCAGGACGGTCACTCGATCGGATGGCTATCTGATCGGGTGGCAATCTGTACGCATTGAACATGTTTAAAATTGTTTAAGTGTTGAAGTCCAAACATCACATGGTCAGGTGGTAATCCGATCGGATGGAAATCTGATCGGACGGCATTCTGTTAGATGTTCAAAACCTCAGATGTTGAAATAAAAGTTAAGTGTGGAACCAAGGTGCAAGCTGATCGGGTGGCTGTCCGGTCGGGTGGCAATCCGATCGGACGACAATCCGATCGGACGACAATCCGTCCTAGTTGACCTGATCGTCTTTATACTTGGTTGTTTTGATAGTTGTAGTTTTCTCGAGACTGTACAATAACGTGCAAAACAACAGAAACCTCGTCATGACTTAGTGACCTGATCGGATAGGAACCACCCTAGTCCGACCAGCTAACTGTTCGAGACGGTGTTTCATGTTTAACCCGAATCAGAAATCTCTTGGATAGAATCTAGATCTTGAACCAACACATCAACAAGAAGGAGTAGAAGATCAGAACAAGCTCCGACTCTTTCGGTTTTGATTACATTGAGTGTAAAAGAGTTGAAAGAAAGCTTGGAAACCATCTTTCAATCCTTTTCACCATGTAAATGTTCAGATCTATGAAAGATCTTTATTTATTCATGTGGAAATCGTTCAGATTTAAGTTGTTCTTGGTGGATTGAAGCCAAAACATGAAGTTCATAAGAACTCCATGACGACATCATCCTAGAACACCTCAAATCTAGTGATTTCACAGTTAAAAGTTAAGATTCAAAAGATAGAAAGGTGTAGGAGTGCGTGTAGATCAAGAAAGTACAAGATTTAGGTTGAAAACTTACAAGAATCGCGAGAAATCGGAAAAAAAGTGAGCTGGAGCGAGCTGGGTCGAGTGAGAGCTGTCAACATCAAGTGATGTGTATGAGGGGTATTTATAGGGTTTCCATAAAAGGAAAGTGGGGAAAGTGGCTGGTCGATCGGGTGGCAACTCGATCGGTTGGCCACTCGATTGGAGTGTTCGGCGTGACGAGTTTTGCGGTTTCGATTCGTGTGTTGAGCGTTGCAACGCGATAGAGTTTCTCATTAAATTACTTTTAATCCCAACTACTATATCTAACGTACAATCATCATAATTTACTTGCGTTTAGCGTTTGCGATTCGATTGCGATTGAGTTGCGATTGCGTTTCGATTAATCACCACAACGTAAACATAAATAAACATGCACAAGTAACACATAAAAGCACACACATGTAAAACAATATCCAGAA
This sequence comes from Helianthus annuus, assembly GCF_002127325.2. Taxonomy (NCBI): domain Eukaryota; kingdom Viridiplantae; phylum Streptophyta; class Magnoliopsida; order Asterales; family Asteraceae; genus Helianthus; species Helianthus annuus. The sequence goes on from NC_035442.2 coordinate 81,242,603, forward strand.
CGCATAAGTCGTTTTGCGAATGCGATTGCGATGCGATAAGCGATAAAACATGCGATAAACATCGATTAAACCTCGATTATTAACAAGTACTCCACAGAATACAACTAACGTAAAAGCATAAAATAGACTAACTACAAGTCAAAGAAGTCAAAACAAGAATTGAGCAAGGAGTGATAGATCACAATAAGCAGTCTTTTCTCTCTTTGACTTCAATGTTGACTTTGACTTTGACTTTCGAAACACGGGGTGTTACAGGTTGTAACAACCCGACTTTTCGGATCGTTACCTGTTGTTATTTCTTTGTAAACGCTTGTACTCTGGAGATTTGATTAACGCTAAGGGTTAAACTATATTTTCAATGTATTTTAAACGCTTATTACAACGCATACTTAATCACGATTATCGCATTTAAATGCTACTTATAACGCTTACTACTTAGACGCATTTTATCATATTTTACAACGCAAACACGAAACGCGGATTATTTACATTATGTATGTTAATTTTGTGATTACTTATTTAGAATGTTATGTAGTTATCAACGCAACGCTTATACGCTCAAAGGCTCACTCGCAAATCGATTAAACGCAACGCAACGCCTAACTAACGAACCAAAGTTGGAAAAACTAACAAACACAAACTCGACCGTCCGAATGGCCATCCACTCGGATGACCATCCTCCCGAATGACCATCCAATCGGATGACCATTCGTCCGGATGAAGCCATCCGAACGCTGCCACTTGCACCGACTTAACCTCCGCTCACCCTCTATAAATACTAGCCGTACACCTCCATTCTAACACTTTGACACTCTCATCCGCTCCCAAGTTCCAGACGCGATTCAAGGCCATTTTGTAAGCTTTTTCTCTCAAATCTTCGTCAATCTTCATCTCTATCTACTTCTACTCCATCTTCTTCATCAAAATCACACACACATACACACACACTAACTTTTCTTGAAATCACTTATTTGGACCTCTTGAAGGTGGATTCCACTCGTTTTGCTTAGGCAAACTGTTATGGAAGCATCATTCAATCGAGATTGGTTCAAGATCTAAAGGATTTCCACACTTTTCGACCTAATTATGAACGATCCCCACACTTTTTCAACTTATTTTGAACTCTTTTTCAGTTTTCACATAATATTGATGGAATCTGGACTCAATCAGACTCTCGACTCGTTCCTTAGTCGAGAGCCGGCTTGAGAACAGATTTCCACCGGAGAGATGGACCAATTAACGGGTCAAACATGAAACTTCATCATGAACAGCACGTCTGTCCGAATGGGCTAGGCCCATCCGACCGAATGAACTGGACTTGGTATTTTTTTTCTGTTGTTTGACACATCGTCACGCCGTCTCCGTTCACTTAAAACTTTTACTTAGAAAACTTCACAAAAACTTTAACCACAGATCATCCGCTCGAATGGCCATCCGTCAGGATGACCTGTGTGACACCTGTATCACTTCAATCATCAAACAAATGCCAAACCCATGAAATATTGTATTTCATACTTAGGGTTTGTAAAAATATGTGCATACATATCAATTCTTGTCTGATTTCAAGCTCTAAATCACTTTCTTGAAGGTTATACGCGCACTGATGCGTAAATATAACCAGTTTAACGCAACCAACACTCCGTAATAGTGAAATAGGCTTAACATACCTTAAATAACCTCCATATAACTTAGAAATAAGTTTTGGATGGTTTGGTGTGTTGAAATCAAGTTTGTTCGATCGCAGGGACTAATTGTGTCAAACTGCGAAACTATACCGATTCGTATAGTAACGAACCTTCCGGAACTTGATCATAAGTTAAATATGCCCTAAATATCCTTTACATAGCTTAGAAATAGGCTTTGAGGTGTTTGGTGCGTAAAAATAAACTTTTGGTCATTTAGGGACTAAAAGCGTCAAAAAGTGCATAAGTTTGCATTTTCGCGCATATCTTACGTTCTGAATATATCCGGACATCCAAAAATTTATGTAAGCATTAAAATATTTTATTTTAGTGTTTGGCACAAGAAAATTCCATTCGTCGCTTGATTTGGATCGTTTTTGCGTTCGTTACGACTTCCGTCGTAATTAACCGAACAACGCAACCGTACGACCAAACGAACCGACATCCGACATATTTTTGAACATGTTTTGAGTTCCCTATACTTTAACTTCATTTTAGAGCCTTGAAATGAGGTTAACGGGGCTTAAACGTGTCAAAAATGAGTCGAAACGCATGTTTCTGAAGTTCAGGGACCAAAATTGACATTCTGCCATAGTTATCTTAGGAAGGGACCAAAATGAAAAATCTAAATTCCAGCTTTTTCCAGCTGTTCACCTCATTTGCACATGGTTTTAATGAAACTATGGGCTCCCATGGTTTCACAAAACCATGGGCACATGTGTACGGATGAGATCGAAGCTCGTTTTACGATGAACGATCCTAACGGTTCTAGATTTCCTATAAATACCCACCATGTTTTCATTCATTCCTCACATTTGAATCTGATTCAAGCTCTCTAAGTGGAGGTATATGCTTCCTACCTGAGAGAGAATCGGGTTCAAATCTTGCGGGGACCTTCTGTAAGTATTCTTTCGCGTTTTTCATTCGTTTTTATCGTTAAAGTCAAACTGCGTTTGACTTTCTTCATTGACCAGTTATGGTCAATGCGAAGTTCGTTTGAACTTCATAACGTGAGTGTAATCACGATGGTTATAGTCCCTAGTGACTATACCTACTGATTACCACGTTATCTAGGCTCAATGACGAGTCGTAGTTTCGGCCAAAATGCGTTTTCTCGCGTATTTTGTAACCAAACTACTCTAGGGTATTAAAACCGTTTGTTTTAATACCAAACCTGTTTTCTAACTTTGTTAAACATGTTTCGACATGTTTAGCTCGTCACTTTTTAGATTAGTGCTTATGTAGAGTCGTAAGTCAAGCGGACTAAATACCCGCTTAGACTTTCGAACACGACCCGTTTGGTCGATCATTAGGATCCGACCAAACATGTTTAGTGACCATAATTGCATAGGGAATAACCTTCCGAGGTTATTCCTTATGGTCACCTAGTTTAAGTAGTTGTATGATAAGTAGTTTATATGCCTTAGGTAAATTACCAAAATGCCCTTTTCATACATAATTGGTAATTAAGCATATGTAACCCAAATTTTTGTCACATAACTGATTATGTAACATATTTAAACATGTTTTGGCATATAATACTTGTCATAGGGCTAGTTAGACGTCTCGAACGCACATTGCGCGCACGACGCGTTAAAGTAGCGTAAGCTACCTACACCGGTCGTGATGGGTCGTAAGCACTTAGGATAGGTTTCATTTTAGTATGTAGGCCTTGTTAAACCATATCATATGAGTTCCCACACTCATTTGGTTTACGAGACCTCATACTATCTGATCTCCCGATTTAGGTCCGGTTTATTTATGTAGTTATCAATATTTGTAGGATCGTTTGCTGACCCAAACGAGTCGTTCAGAGGTTGTCTCTTGCGTTTCAGATGCGGAATAATAAGAAATGCAAGTAGATATAGCTTGTTCTTCCTCCTAACTGCTTGTTTTATTGATTTGAAACATTTTACAGCTCAATCTTCACACCGGCAGAGCTTCGGCGTGGAATTCGACAACTTCGTTTTTGATTCGCTCATGGCTACATCTATATATAGGCAGTTGGGTCCGCTTATGTGTCACATGACCATAAAAGCGGACCAGACACGTCCACATAAGCGGACCAGCCTGACAAATGAGCGAACCTAGAACTCAAGACCCTATAAGCGAACCTCACTCATAAAACCTATACAGACTCCAGTTTTCTCGAATTACGTGCCCTATGCTATACAATACGATATAAGACCTGATCCTAGACACCTAGACGCAATCAACAGATGTAGTGCACTAACAGACTCCCCCTCAGATGTTGATGGAGTCGCCAATACACCTTGACTCCAAAACTGTGTCTTCACATCTTCAGTCTAGATCAGTCTCTGGGCTTTCTCCTTTTTTTTAATCTTCAGACTCTCCCTCTCGATTTACTGGCATTCTTTTGTTCTTCAGTAACATCTTCAGGATAGTTGTCTGGCTTTAAAAACATTCTAATTCTCTTGATCAGATCTCTTGATTCCTTAAGTTCATCAGCATCAACGGTATACATGATCTTCAGGATCAGAATCTGACTCTACTCATTCTTTCAGAATTGATTTCCAGGATTGAAACTTGGCTCTCTTCCTCAGAGATCTTCAGGAAACGAAACCTAGCTACCTGCACAATCTCAACCCCGAAATAAATTTTCTTTCACAAACATTTCAAACCACTGTGCACCAACACATGATTACTCTCATATGACTATGATGAACCACTTGAAGAAGATTAGATTAACAAAAACAGTTAGTTTTACACAAACACTCCCCCTCAAATGCTGCTCATCATGTTTAGCACTCGGAATTTTGAAAATCAGTTCTCCAACATCAGTTGTCGAAAATCTTTTTGACTTTTTCAAAATTTATGCTAAAAACACATACAAAATCTTTTTTGATTTTCTAAGAGATATTACCTTACACTACAAGTAAACAAAAACATACAGAAATGTAATATTTACAAACAATATTTTTGTGAGTTTGTGCAAGAGGATCATATCAGATTCTGAGACAAATCACCAACACCGTTAAGCTTGATTTCATTTTAAGCTTTAAACAATTTACCTAGATTGTCAGTATGTTTGTCCTCTTAATTCTCACACAGATTTCAATCGATTCGAGATACGATATTAATGTTTTAGAGACTTAAACTTAATTGTGTATCACTCCACTTGAATATACTCCCGTATCCAGATCCCAAATATTCAGTCTTACAGGTGAGTATACCACAGCTGATATCAGTAAAGGGGTTAGATGCGAAACCGTGAGAGCTCAGGTCAGAACTTCCGTTCAGCAGAGAGATGACGGCTCGACTTTTGGTGGGTCCCCTTTAGAGGATCTTTTTTACAACAGCAATGACTATCAATTTTATTGTTTAATCAGATTGCTGAGGGCGGCGCTTTTTCAAGCATTTGCAGAAAATATTATCCGGGGACTAGGTTAGAACTTCCATTCAGCAGAAGTCCCGGAATAATATCCCAGATATCACTGAGTATAAAGACCTAGTATCTCAGAATATGGGACCTTTCAAACAAGATTTCGGGGGTTACCCATATATTCAAGAATAGTTACCCACGAATCAAGCAAGCTTGAATTTAGGTTTATATCTCGTTTCAATTTACTAAATGTGCGAAAATCTACTGACACATCCGCAGTAAGATTGTTTATCACATTTTTACTTTACATTTCTTTAGCGTGCTGTGATAATCCACTGATGTACTATCATTTCCTCTTTTTCGCAACAAAACTCATTTCTGAATTTTATCATGTTTTTGGCTTTTTCAAATTTTCTAATGTTTTTGGATTTTCCGAAATTTCCCTACTCCCCCTAAAATGCAAACACATTTCAAAGGAAATTTGAAAACAACTAGACTCTAACCCAATAGAAATATGAAAAGTAAAACAAACTGTACAGAAACTTGACAACTGATATCGAATCACCTCAAATCGCCATTCACTCGGCACAAACAATCAGAACTCCCCCTATCACAAACCATTTTCTCATTTAGATTTCAAAACACTTAAGTTTGTTTTAATCGAAATGACTTTTCCGGAAAATGAGTTTGTGTTGATAAAAACCACTTGTAGATTTATCAATTTTAAGAACGGGTATGTGGTTCATCATCTTGTCTATCTTTTGCCATGAATAGTAAATCAAGTAAAATTTAATGTCCCTGATTTACCATTTTCATTTAAGAACCTTCTGTACCACTTGTAAAAATACAAACATCTCAAAATTTAACCACAAATACCACTTGTAGGATCAAGATTACCACTTGTAGGAATGTTACGTCTACATCACCATTTTACCAAACAGGATGCCGATTCCTGCTTCGCAATTACCAACCTGGAAGCTCCGGCGTAGTCCTTCAACCTGTAAAATATTAAAACACTATTCAAAATCTTTCAAAACAAACTGTTCAAACACTAGAAAGATGCCGATTCCTGATCCACGATATAAACTTGGGATCTCCGGCATAGTCCTTCGACTATTATGGGAAACAAACTTCCATCCAAATCTTTTCAGACTTGATGGCTTTCAACTCTTGAGCAGTCGGGTTGTATGTAGCCTTTTTAGTCGCGTAAAAATCTTTAACCCCTTTAGCTCTCCCACTCAACATTTTCCCAAAAATCTTTTTAACATTCCCGTTGAATGTTTTCTCGACATCAAAATCATTCTTTTCTTTGTAGAACTGATTCGAAATCTTAGTTTTTCCAACTTTCTTTTTCACTTCTTCAAACTTCAATGATGGAAACTCTTCATCATTTACTGAAATTTTCTCCTCAACCTGTGGCTCTTCTGGCTTTGTGGAACCAGATTCATCGCCGACATTCATTTCACCTTTCTTCGCAACCCACACCTAGTTGTCTTTTCCTTTCTTCTCATATTTATTCTTCTTTGAACACTCACCAACCTCGAATTTTGAATTCTCAAAAATTTTAGGTCTATTGGTTGGTGTGTCAACATAAAAAACTTTCTCTTTCAACTTCTGAGAAACTCCCTGTTTTGATTGACACTTTTTGAGCAATTCCATGCAATGTGACCAGCTTCATTGCATCTATAACAGGTTCTAGTCTCTCTTAGATAACATATATCAACTCCATTCTTCTTTCTCTCAGCAAGAAACTCTTTATTAGACTGTCACCAGAACGGTTTCTGCTGTTCCTCCTCAGCACTTCCACCTGACACAAATTCAGATTTTGTTTTAGAATTTTTCATATTTTTATCATTTTCTGGTGGAACAAAACCAAGACCTTTCTTTTTGTAGCTACGATTCTGGTTAGGTTTCTTTTGAAAACCAGACCCAGAATTGTTGCCCTTTTTCTTATTTAAACGTTGCTGAACTCTAGATGTATATTTTTTAGATTTTTCAAAACTTTTCAAAACTTTTAATTCTGGAATATTAACTTCGATAAGTTTGAAAGTTTTGTTTATTAGTTCCGTTTTAATACTCATTATTGGGAACTCTTTATTGTAGTATAATTTGTCCGAACCATTCAAAGTATACACAACTTCGAATGTTTCATCATTTAAATCTGCTTTTGACAATAAAAATTCTTTACTGTAAGACCGTTTATCCGACGAATTTTGACTGTTGACTGACGACTTTGACTTTCTAGACCCAGATTTCGACTCAGACTCCTCATCAGTATCCAACACCTGATCGACCACCTTTTTGATTAATTCAGACTCATGATCAGTATCGGACGAGGTATACATGACATCAATATTATCTGGTAAAACGTCAGTTGTGTCGGTTTTAAGCTTTATATTGACTACTTTTTCCATTTGCTCCTCATTTGGTCTTCTAGGTGAATAACCATCCCAAATTGGAGGCGGACGTTTGTTATAACTAACAGTCGATTTCTTACCACAGTCTTTCTTCTCTTTTAGCTTCTCATCTTTGAAAGCTTCCATACCTGCAACAGTTGTGTAAATACGATCAATGAGATAATCAGAACTAGAATAACTTTGCAATAAGCGTCTAATTCTCTCATTCTCTATTTTCTCTATCTCCAACTCTCGCTTCCACTTAGCACTCTCTTCGATGTAGAAATTTATTGCTTTTTGTTTTGTCATTAAAACTGCATTCAACATCGTCAGTGCTTGTTCTCTCTCTGAGTTTGTCTTTTGGAGGCCAGTTACTGTTTTATTCAAAACATCGTAAGATTCTTTCACATAGTTGAGATTGAACAGTAACTGCTCCTTTTTCTTCTCGTACTCAGCTATGATGTCGTCTTTGGCTGCACAATTCTTGCAAGCTTCCAAGCACTTCTCACACGGCTTGACGACCTCAACAATCTTTTCAACTTCAATTGTTTTAACAACTTCTACCACCTTTTCTACTTCAATCACCTTTTCTTCTTCTTACACAACCTCAGTAATCTTCTCAGCAACATTCTCAGCGTTTTGAATATCACCTTCAGTTTTGGATTATTGTTCTTTAGCAGCTCGTTTCTCCTTCAGTTTCTCCATTCTTTCTACAAAATAGAAATGAAAACTTTCAGGAGATAGATGAGTTTTTGCAATATTTATATGTTTTTCTTCCTCATCATTACTACTGCTGTGATCAGGTGATTGATCAAACTGTACAGACTTATCAGAATCACCATCTGATACATCAGAATCAGACGGTGTTTTATCAAAAACAACTTCCTTTTCTTGAACATTTTCATTTTGTACACTTTTGTCAGAATTCTGTAAATCTTCATCTGAACCCTGTAAACCTTCGTCTGAACTTTCTGAAACTGTTGCAGAATGTTCTGAAAATTTATCAGTACTGTTTGAACTTTCATCAGATGACACAGATTTTTCATTTTCACTCTTCACAGTCTCTCCAATAGATTTCATCCAAGTAGCAAACAAATCTGGCTCTCGGACGATCTTGGCAATGAAGGCTTTGAACTCTCCCTTCTTATCCACAAACATATCCCAACTAAAACCTTCTGGTAGTTTCTCATCATCTTGATTGATAATGCGTGCTGCTGTGGCTTCAGATGATATGTAATCACTCCAGCTGAAATCTACCAAACATGCTCTCTTGGGATCTTCAATCTTTCTCCCATGAGCTGTCTGTGGTTCATGACATTGACCAACTTGTTGATAGATAGCTTTGCGATAGTAATCATCTTTCCCGAATGGATTCTGTGCTCCGCTAGCTTCTCTTCCCTTGCACTCCCGTTTGAAATGGCCTTTCTCCCTGCATCAAAAACAAGTAACTTTAGATTTATCAAAACCTAAAGTTGAAACATGAGCATCTAGAAAGTCATTTCTCCCGGTAATGGTTTTGAATTTCTCAGCTCGTCGAAGAACACTTGCGAGACACCATTTGATATCCATGAGTTCCATCTCTTCGGCGTCTATCTGATCGTAATCCTCTTTGGTAAGCATAGGATTTCCGATTCGACCAGCAACAAGACCCTCATAGGATAACAGAACTGAACCCAGAAGTGCCATATGGTCTTTAGCAATGTCTTCAGAGAAACTTTGACCTTCGGGAAGGTTGAGAGCTATGTTGCATTGAATCACGTATCCGTTTCCTGTTTTTGTACTCTGAGACTGAAAACTCGTGTTAGTCTCTTTCGGATTCACACTCGGAAACGATGAAAACCCGCTGCTACTATTGTTTGAACCCTGATCAGCTTTGTCTGATGAATCTCCAGCACTGAAAGCGGTTTGAATCTTCGGACTTCTTTCAGACTCAGTGGCTGGAACACTACCCCTGTAGTACATCTTCACATCCTGTTGACCACTCGGACTATTCATCCTCGCAATCTTATGCTGTTCAAGATCCTGACTCTCAATTTTCTCAATAAACTGTGAGATTGTCAACCCATCGTACACACCAGTATTCTTCAAAATCATCAAATACGTTCCCCACTCTTTCTGAGGTAACGCGTCAGCCAATTTATCCACCCATTCCTCACGACCTTTTTCAACTCCCAACATCGATAGTGATCGTACCAAGTGACAGTATCTCTCGATTAACTTTTTAGTATCCTCTCCCGGCAAACTGCTAAACAAATCGAATTCTTTCTTTAACAGTGCTTTCTTGCTCTTGATCATGTTTTCACTTCCCTCGAATTTAACCTTAAGAGCATCCCATATCGACTTAGCAGTTTGGTCGTGCTGTAACAAGATGAATATATCTTCCTTTATAGCCTGCTGCAACAAACTATTCATCATTTTCTCGGCTCTATACATTGCTCGTTCTTGATCAGTAAACTCGGATATCTCTTTAACAACTTGCAAATCTGTTCGAGGCAATGTGTACTTCTTCAATATGCACTCCCATGATCTGAGATGATTTGCCTGAACCCAGTTTTCAAACCGATCCTTCCACCCATAATACTCCTCTATGCTCATCAATCTAGGGGGCTTTTGAGTCGTTCCCGTCTCATTTTCTAAATTCATGGCTTGAGCAATCGCAGCTGGTGAAGATGATGTTGCAAACGCGTTGTAAAATTCGGTATCCATGATCAAATGGCATAAATTTCAAGACAAATGACTGATAAGCGAATCTTGTACAATTAGCGATCCAACCAAATCACTTGAAGTGAACCAGCAAGATAAGCGGACCGGGTGACTGAATAAGCGAACCAGGCTATCTGGACAAATAAGCGAACCCAATCAATGTCCATTCGAGCGGACCATACTCTGTTCGTTCGAGCGGACCAGCAAAGATTTGTTCAGAAAAGCGAACCAGACTATAACTTTGGAGCGGACCAGAACCAAATTTTTGAGCGGACCAGCTGAAAATCTATACGAATGAGCGAACCAGCTTACTAAAACTAGATCTAAGAGCGATCCTTGATGACGTCAGTACGAGCGAACCATATTACGAACATGATTTGACCCACTAAAACTTCGAATTTTGAGACGAAACTTTCCAGGGTTTGTCGTTATACAGATGCGCACAATCCTTGAAATTTTGAGACGATTCCGACCGTTAAAACTTTCCGAACGAAGAAAAGAAGGTGTAGAAGTAAGAAAAAACGATGAGAAACAGCTACAATCTGCAGAAAACCTCCTCCCAAGCTCTGATACCACTTGTAGGATCGTTTGCTGACCCGAACGAGTCATTCAGAGGTTGTCTCTTGCGTTTCAGATGTGGAATAATAACAAATGCAAGTAGATATAGCTTGTTCTTCCTCCTAACTGCTTGTTTTATTGATTTGAAACATTTTACAGCTCAATCTTCACACCGGCAGAGCTTCGGCGTGGAATTCGACAACTTCGTTTTTGATTCGCTCATGGCTACATCTATATATAGGCAGTTGGGTCCACTTATGTGTCACATGACCATAAAAGCGGACCAGACAAGTCCACATAAGCGGACCAGCCTGACAAATGAGCGAACCTAGAACTCAAGACCCTATAAGCGAACCTCACTCATAAAACCTATACAGACTCCAGTTTTCTCGAATTACGTGCCCTATGCTATACAATACGATATAAGACCTGATCCTAGACACCTAGACGCAATCAACAGATGTAGTGCACTAACAATATTAGGTGCCGTTTGATTCCGTGCTCCTCTAGCTTTGCTTGGTGGTTATCCCAGGACTTCTAAGCAATCTCAAGTGAGTACATAGTCCCCTCTTTTACTGTTTTCAACTGTTTTGGGGTGAAGCATGTGTACCTATCTGTTATTTTCATGTTTACAAAAGTATAATTGATTATACATATTTGTACTTATCTTTTTACAAACTGAATGATTATTTATGGTTTTAAACACTGACTTTTCAAAGATTATGAAATTAATTGTTGGAATAGTACTTATTTTTGTTCACCAGACCGGTTGGTAGTATGATATAGCGCTATAGGATTTGACACCCCATTCCTGTTGTCATGGAATGTCTGAAACCAATTTGTTGCTCCATCCAAATAGATTGCCTTTGTGGTATTTCTATAGTCTCAAAGGTGTATTTTGATACACTAAGTCTGAATGAATTCTTAAATCACATTATTTTTGTATATTAAGTTATACTCCCAAAAGTATAGTTTGATATGCTCTCATATGGGATATTGTACAAAAACCAACATATATTTTGTTAATCATTAAAACATAGTTTGATATGTTATCTTCATAATCCAAAGCATAGTTTTAATATGTTATTTTCAAACCAAAACATAGTTTAATATGTTATTTATAAATCCAAAGTATACTTTTGATATACTACTGAAAACTTATTTATGTTACCAACTAAAGTATGGTTAATATACTATTTACTTAATGACTGGTTTTTGGTTAGTGTTTAGATAACGGGACGGGTGTAATGTGATGAAAACATGGTAGATACGCCAGTGGTACTTCTTATATATAAGTGTTTTCATCGCATTACATACCGTGGCGTTATTTAGTACACTTGGGTTAATGGTTTTGGAACTAAAATATATTTTAATATATAACTTATTCAACTTTCTTAAAACCGAAGTATATTTTTATATATACTATAAATCTTTTTATCAAAATGTTGTTTATCAAACAATATATTTTATACAAACTCATTTTACTTAATTATTTAATTACCTATGTATTATTATTTTGTATCATCTAATTTCTAATAAATTTTGGTATGATTTATAAAAGAAAACCTTTTTCAAGGATCATGACTACTTTTATTAAAACCTTTTCTTTAAACTTATAAGTCATGAATCCTACATCAATAAAACATGTGTATCTCACAGGCATTTTTATGCTGACGTACCTATTTTTACACATGTTTCAGGTACTGCTCTGTGATGATTGATGATATATGCTACACTTAGGATGGACTCGTGCCTTAGCGACTTTAAAACTTGAAAGATAATAGTTGTACTTATTTGATTGTATTAAAACAATGAGTTCATTTATTCAATAAAACAACATTTCAATTTTTCCATCTGTTATGAAACAATGATTCTGTTACAACACTCCCCGGCGTTTCCGCCACGTTTTGTTGTTTTACGTGGTCGGGGTGTGACAACCTGACCCTGACAACTTCCATTGTTTAAATGCTTTTAACTAAACTTCGAATTTTAACTGACAACCACAGCCTATTCGAATGGCCATCCGTCCGAATGGCAATCCGCCCGGATGATCATCTGTCCGGATGGGACCCATCCGTTCGGATAGACTGTTGAACGCTTAACCCGTTCGACACTCGGTTTACAACTATTCAGCCCTGAGGAAGACTTATGCTTCTGTTTCCGTGCAGAGGCTAACCCAACACGTTCCCTTCAATCCAATCCAGATTGTGTTTACATGCTAAACACACACAGTGAGTATACTCGAACCCATTTTCATTTAATGCACTTTTGGGTGTTACATACGTTCTATATCAAAACACAACACACAACGCAAACACTTTATAAACGCTAACCGATCCCGCATGCTATACGTGATTCGTTGAATGCTTGTTACCATGTTTATACAATGTTACACTAGACCGCCTCTAGCAACGATAGTACTATAGTTTGGACTCAGCACCTGTGTGACAGGGGTTGCTAGGGATCACATTACTTTACTTCACGTGTTCGCTTCGGTGAACAGGTGTTGCGCATACTCTGCAACGCAGTCTCGTGGTTAGGTTATATCATTGTTGGTAGTTACATGCTTCGCCTGTTACATGTTATATGTTGGTTATGCATAAACGCTTTTCATACTGTTATATGTGCAAACTTGTGTACTCACCTTTACTTTATGTATTGATTTTTATTTTAACGTATGTGACAGGTTGATTGGATGTTGTGCTGCAAACAACTTAGGAGTCTAGAAACCCACAAAATAAAATCTGAGTTGTCAGAATGGAACTTGTTTTTTGAGACTGAATATTTGTAATGACTGTTATGCTTTATTTGTTTAATAGTATGGGATATTTAACCTTAAAAATATTGTCATTATAGTTGTTATGGATTCTCATGAACAATCTGTTTCGCTCAGTGCCACGCCCAGATGTTTCCGCCATCGGTTGGGGTGTGACATATGTATTTTATTATTGTTATTTATGTTTTCATTTATATTTTACATTAGAAAAGATTATTTATGCTTATTTTATTATCACCCTAATAGTTGCGCTTAACATATCAATTTTGATTCCCAACTTCGTATGCCAGTGTACCAAAAGATTATTAATATTATTTATTACTGTTTCAAATAATGTTTTTTTTTAACTAGTGGGACTCCTCCGCTACGCAACGAAAATTCGGTTAGTATCTGTTGATTCTTACCAGCACTTTCAATAGTAACTAAAAGAAAAAAAACTAAAGTTGTAATACACCCAAAACGATATCGACATGTATTTTCATCCATTGAAAATCATAAAAACAAATATCGGTTTCGATAGTATCGATAGTAGTATCGATGTTGTTCTCTCATAATGGGTTAGGTTCGTCACGATACTGGTACACTACCCATACTTGTATAAGCTTAGATACCAAAAAAAAAATAATTATTTTTTGTATACAACTATAATTCAACAAATTTATGCAGGAATGTCAAGAAAAAAAATGAAACATGGTTGCGTATCAAGCCTTTTGCTTTTCATGAAATGTAAAAATAATATTAAACTTAACTGCATATTCGGAATTTTTTTAAAAGTTTTTTTTGGGTAAAGGGTTATCCCGGTGATTCTATATATTCACAACCAAACAAAACAAGTAGTGTGGAGAACCCACACTAGTTCAGATATGAGACAGGCCCCATGACTGTGAAACCAAAAGAAAAACAACAACAAAAGCAAATAAAACGACTAGACTAACATCTAGACAAAGCAAACATAACTAAGACTCAATCAGCCACCCCCATCGATAGGCGTGTCACCGCGGATATCCCAATCATCTAACAGCCTTCTCACATTAGCCATGTTCTTAAAAGTAGCTCCCATTAGTTTATATCTAACCATGTTTAAGATTGAAACACTAATTGTGTCTGGCGGTCTTGAGTAGTTCTTGAAAAGACGCTTGTTCCTCTCCTGCCAAATGACATAAGCAGTTGTCGCTACTACCAATCTGCTGACATAATTGGCAGCGGTTTTGGACCGAGCACGGGCACCTAACCAGCCAACAATGGAACTCCAGCTTGAATTAACATTCGCCATACCTGCTTTGACTCGCACCATCTGCCAAACTTGAGAAGAGAACTTGCATTCAAAGAAAAGATGGTTATGGGAATCACAATAATATAAAAAATGTAAGCTACTATCCATTGAAGTCTAATTTTAACGATGAAAACGAATGTTGATACCAATTTTGATAAAATCAATTAAAAAAAGGTCACCCCCCCCCCCCCGCGCTACCCGGCGGGAGTTTGATCGTATTCCCCTCGTGATGCACAACATGACTTTGGTCGTTATTGACTCGACTAATCGAAAACCTTAAAAACGATGATCGATAAAAACAAATATTGATACCTGGTTTTTCCCCACGCTATATGGTGGTAATATGATCGGTTTTCCCTCGTGTTACGCGGCGTGACTTTGGTTGTTATTGGTTCAACTCATCGGAAAACCATAAAAGCGAAGATCAATAAAAGCAAATATTGATATCAGTTTCCTACCAATTAAAAAAATTAAAAAGTAGGTTTTTCTCACTGCGCTACGCGGGGAGAGTTTGATCGTTTTTTCCCGTGCAACGCAGCCTGATTTTGATCGTTATTAACTCTATTCATCTGAAGCGAATATCAATACCAGTTACAATAATACCAATGAAGCAAAAAACAAAAAATATCATTAAAAGTCTAAAACCATAAAAGACAAAAAAAAAACAACAAAAACACTATTCATAACACATTACATAAATTGTTATATATATAAATAATATTAGTAAACCTTTTAAACTAATTAAATTACTGGTTATCCCATATATTGAGTTTTCAAAATCCATGCTACACAAATTTGGTTTATCAAAAGCTCGCCACTCATCAATCGACACTTGTAATGGCCAAACAACAATTATCACTTCCTAATTTAGTGTATATATAGGATAAAAAAAATACGAAAAACAATAGGGTAAAAGATAAATTACAACTAACTTATGAATGACTTTAAATTAATTAATAATCACACTATCTATTTATTTAGGTGGGAAAAAACAGTTGTGATCATCCCATAGAGCGTCATGTGTCCCCCAAATGGTTTTTTTTATTATATAGTACTAGATGTAAAACCCGTGTGCAAACATAGGTGATTTTTAGAAAATTTATATACCACATTTTATTAAACAATGAAACACTATACTTATTCAAATTACAACATCACAAATAAAAAAAATATGAAATGCACGTGTTAAGGTAGCTTTTGGCACTAATCGAGCTCTAGAGCCTGGCTTTCCCATGGTCGAGCAGCAATCCATCGCTCCATCCAACTTCAACCCCAATTATATGTTGCGAGATTGGAACCATTTGCATCTAAATTGGAATTAGAATGCGCACTCCACTACAAATATTTGGAAAGTCAACAGAATTCCTACTACTAAAGAAAGTCAACTCAGAGTGGATAGGAGAATGCGATTTGACATTTGAGTTTACTTGATGAGAGAAGGCGTATGCCATTGTGCGTTCACACTTTATAATAGCTTCTTCTCTTTGTTTTTTGCGCGCAAGAGCCTCGGTCATCATATGATGGCTGCCTTTCCATTCCACCTGCAATCAGTTTTGACCGAAGTATTGGTCAAACTCTTACAAAGACCCTACCAATGACATCTAATAACCTAAATGTACAATCTTTTCCTTATATTTTCTAAACAGTTACTTGAAAATGTAAAAAGATCAAATCTTTACTCTATTTACATCTTAAAATCAATTACGCTTTTCCTATACCTCATCAAAAATCAAATAATCTTTGATTTATTAGGTCAAAGAGAACTTTTCCAGATTCAGAGTTACAAATAACATGCAAATTCATAATCTTGTTTTATTTAGGTTTTTATATCCCATGCATCTCCAACAGATTGAATCTTCTTTCCTTTTTTCAAAGCTTTTGCTCACTCACAAAAATTATTGAAAAAGTCAAAACCTTTGATTTCTTTTAGATCAAATAGATTTTTTTAAAGCTTTTCTGCTCACTCACTGCAATTTTGGAAAATACCATCACCTTTGACTTTTCTAGGTCAAATAGATTTTTAACCCTTTTATGCTCACTCACCAAAATTATTGAGAAAGTCAAACCCTTTGACCTTTTTTGGTCAACTGGATATATTTTTCTCCAAAGTCAGAATTTGCATTACCTCGAGATTATGGCCCTTAGCATTTTGCCTCAACTGATGTTCAATCTTCTTTTGTTTGATTCCGCTATCTTCCACCATAGCAAGCCTGCTAGTTCTTATATGTGCTTGTATCCTGTTCCACGATTGAAGATTTCTTAATGTATTCGACATTTGCTTTTTTCATAATCGCCTTCCATAAGCATCTGCAATGTTAATACTCGTTTCGAATTGTAGTAAAACTTTCTTGCCTGAACCAAAAAATCAAACATCAGTGTAATTAATTAAATATCCAAATATACATGCAAAAATAAAAAGTTGACTTTTAATGACAAATTTACCAGCTTTTCCATGAAGGGTAATTTAGACTTTTACCAAATATTTGGTGAGACATGATCATATTTTGCAATCATAATAACCGAGTGTTACATACCTTAAAACCCCTAAATGCAGTTTGAATCCGTGTCGCTATTGTATATTCAGTAAGCGGACCGACAGCCTCACGGTGCCAATTAATGCTAGCAATATTTGTTAGTTTCTCTGTGAAACTAGGTTTTGATAAAAATCCATTTGTTTTAGTTAGTGAAAATTCACGTGAAAGATTACAATTGTTAGAAAAACACATATAGATACATACATATATGAAGTCATGAAGCTAACAACCGTATAAAACTTTAAGTTTACTTTTCTAAGATATTAAAGAATAATAGCACATATGAGCAAATTATATAAAATAGAGTATGTACATTTTGAGGAGCCGAAGTGGAACCAGAAGCAACCATTGCAGGGGCAGATTGGGGTGCTGGTCTTGAAGGTGCTACCTTTTTAGAAACAACTGATTTTGTCCTCTGCTGCTCCAGTTCAGAATTATTCCTATCAGAACCAGAACTACCACCTACAGTTTCATTTGGTGTAAAAGTTGATAAAAAATCAATCTAAAACAATGTATGGAAAGAAAATCAAAGATGTAAATCAATATCGATACTTAACTATGTGGATTAGGAGAATAGCCGAAGTCAGGCACCTGATAAACACAATTTCAAATCTCAAAAATCTTATAAATATTTGAAAACCAAAATTCAATATCATTAATCATAGACGGAACTTTTCAAACTATCTACATTCACTCTTACCTGGTGATGACCGTTTTGGATATTCCTTGACACGTATATATTACTGCTTGCAATCAATTTATACAGCATAAAATGAATAATAAATTGTAACAATAAATATTTAAACTCAGAACTATAACTAAAACTAAACTGTGACAAGAAAGATTAAGATCTTTAAAATTTAAAGTATTAAAATAGAACAATTACATATGAAAATAAAAACTAATCAGAAATTTTAAAATCTAACAGCAATAATTAAGAAATTTTAACTTCAACTCCATCGAGTACTAAACTTCTCAGTGTATATCCTTGAGCTTCGTTAGGAACTCCATGTCTCTATCACCACACTCTATATTACTGACAACACACAACTCACGAACGAAAGTTGTCGGTGTGACAACCCGAACTCTTTAGGTTAGCGACGTCTTATCTTGTGATTTTAACTTCTAGTTATCCCTCTCTGGTGCGTTAAACTAGTATCACTCCGTTAAGCTTGAACTTAAACCTAAATGCGTGTTAACCTTGTTAAGTGTGAACCTTTGTTATATGTTAACTTTGTTAAACGTTATATGTTACATGTTTATGTATTTGGGCCGCCACTGCACATAAATAAGCCGGCCCAGTTTACTTGTGTATACAACCTGTTACTCTTCGGCACACCCCTCCCCCTTTAATTAGCTCGGCCCAATATTAAACCTTTATGTATACGTAAACTATGATGTGTTAAGATTACACAATATACACAATCCTGATATCGGCCCAAATAGAGCTCCGGAGCCCAACTAGTCCTTAATGTGCCTTGATTGTTCTTTGTGTGTGTTTTATTTAACTCGGCCCATAGTGAGAAGCCAAAGTAAACTTGTAATCGTCCCACTTTGTTTAGTTGTTACCCTTATATGGATTCATGAACGTAAACACCTGGTTAAGCTCCATATCACAATAAGCAAACACTACCCTTCTCTCATAATTACGTACGACAACAGGAGACTTCCCCCCACCTCGTGAGATACCATCCCGTTAATCAAAGACCTGGTTAGTGATTCCATACCATGTTAATTATTATTTGGTTATTCTTTATGTGTTTATTCATGATTGACTTGTGATGTAAATTGTTGCACAATCTTGTCTAAGTTATTGTATTCAGTTGGTATATGGAATCTTTATTATTAATCTGCTTATTGTTCTTGATGATGACGTGAATTATGCCATATGTGATATTATATGTGTTAATGTGTTACATGAATTCTGGTTGAATATGGTGTGTGTGAGCCGATTGGGTATTGGTTTCTAATGCTAGATTGTATTGATGATTTTAATATTAAATTTCATTAATGTTGATTGATATATATGATGATTTAAGTAGTGATTTATGATGGTTTAAAGTCAAAGAAAACGGCACCATGAGTTTGTGTAATCATCGATGATCAATGAGGATTAGGGTATAGGTGAATTAAAATGTCCACTAAATTCACAAAAAGTCAAGCCAACCGATTATGTCTGACAAGTTGATATGATAACCTTGAATAAAATGGTGGCCCATGTGTTTGAATGATGTTGTCAGTCAATGTAATCAATGGCGGCCCATATCTAATCAAACAATATAAGATATTTTAATAATGTTGTCACTTGTCAGTAAGAATATTATGTGCATTGAATGATGAGATGATGATTAATTTAATTGATGACGGATGGCCAATTTGTGTTACTGTGTGATGGTTTAATATCATGTGATATTTAGATAAATTGGTAAATGGGGGGAATTAAAATACAAACTGGGGTATACATAAAAAGGGTTGGGTATCTGATATGGGGTTTGGGCTCGGTAGATTTGGTCTTGACTATAGGGCCACCATTTGAGGGATTGTATGTTGAGTAATTGGCCCGTATGAGGGTTACAGGTCCCCAAGTATATACGTTGGGTTTGGGATTGGACTCAATACATTGGGCCGGGTAGGGTGTTAACTGTTGGGCTATATGTATCTGGTGGGCCGCGGGTAAAAGGTTGGCTGATTGGGCCGCACTAGTCTTAACAAAACAGTGCATGTGTAATTTATAAGTTGGATTTAGGGGGGGTGAAGCGTTAATGTGCATGGACTTAATTAACAGTGTTGGATCATGTGTATATTCTTAGTGGGCCGGGACGGGTTTAGGTGGTTAACCATGGGTCGTGAAAATGTAGCATGAACTTGTGTAGTAAACGTGTCATGACTCGGATGCTTGTTATGACATACGCGATGATTTCATGTTTAGTTGTTTATTGCTTGAGCAATACGTGTGACTAGATACGTGAGTTGTGAATTCATGAAACTGACTGTCTCTGGTAACCACAATAGGATTTGATTGATCAACTGTTTAACGAGCATTTAATCTAACCGAGAAAACCAAAGGTGAGTTCATCTCTCTTGAGCATGCGTCCCGGTGGTTGGGACAGTCTTTGGGTATCCCTGAGAGGGATGGATTCTTGGGTAAATCATTTGGGTATTCTTGAGAGGAATACGTCTTATTATAAATCTGAGATGTTGGATAATATACTCTTCCTATCACCATTAAAGTCCCTCCATGTTGTTTGGTTACCTGAGAGGTAACATGGTATTAGTTAGTCGCGCTACTTAGGTTTAGCAACCTCACCCTGTACCTGGGAGGACGGGTGTTGAACTAATGACCTAGTCATGACCAATGCTTTGATAGGAGCATTGGAGAAAGGGCAATGTAAATCAGGAGCCGTCTTGTATTTGGGGTATTATCAACATTAAATTCAATGGATTAACTAAACACTTGGTAACCAACGTTTTCGTAAAACTATAAACTCACCAGAGTTGTCTGATACACTTGTTGCATGCTCGTAGATCATTAGGTATCTTGGATTTGGGAACTTGCTGTCTGGAGTAGCAGGAGTGGTCATGGGTCGATTAGAGATTCTCATGATTGAATTCTTGACATTATACATTGGTTTTGAAATAGTTTAACTTGGTTGATTATTTGCTTCTTCTGAACATGTTGGTTTTCATTTAAACTTGATGATGGTGTTTTCATTAATATTTGAGGATTTCATTTATAAACTTGTATGGGTTCATTGTAATTAGTGGCTCGTTGTTAGATCGTCACACGCCTAGCAGGGATGTTCCCTAGGTGGTATTTTGGGGGTGTGACAGTTTGGTATCAAAGCCACTGGTTATAGTGAACTTGGTTTTAAAACGTTTTCATAAAACCATACTATAACCAAACAGTTCCGAAATCGACCATGACACTCAGCTCTAGATTGCAAGGTTCGTTTCTTGTTTACTATTGCATAGCATATCTAGTGTTTACTTACGAATAAACATCACACGTGAATACACACTTGGCACTACAGTATGAGTTTCTATGTTGCCAACCCATGTTACGTGTTTTAAGAGTGCGACTCTTCTTGAATTTTCATGATCTATGTTGTGGTGTCATCTGTCTTGTTGCTCGAATTCGGGGAAACCTTTTAGCACGAGTTAAGAGGCACTGAGATAAGCATGCAAATTGCCTTATTATTATGGGTGCACACATAATAATAATGCGGGGTGCATGTGAGTCTCAGTGAGGCTTAACGTGTCACACCCCGACCACGTAAAACATCAAATCGTGGCGGAAACGTCGGGGAGTGTTGTAACAGAATTATTTTTTCACAACCATGGCATTTAAAGTTATGTTTTATTCATAAACCAAAGGTGGAATACATTGTCTTAAAACACAAAACAAAGAGTACATCACATAAGTAAGCTAGTTCTAGCTTCGTTTTAAGTCACTAAGGCACAGGTCCGCCTAAGTGTGTCTTGATCATCCTATGCAACAGCTCCTGAAAGCACATGTGAAAATAGGTACGTCGGCATAAAAATGCCTGTGAGATACATAGGTTTTATGAAAATAGGATTCATGACTTAGGTTTAAAGAAATGTTTAATGAAATTTAGTCATGAATCTTGTTAGTGTTTTCTTTTATAAATCATATGAAAACGCGATAAGAAATCAGATTATATAAAAGAAAGGAGTATGGTTAATAATATAACCAAGTAAAATGAGTTGTATTAAACAAACTGTTTTGTAAAACAATGTCTTGTGAAAAATATGTTATTTGTGTAAAAATGTTAAATGTCAAAATTGAAATGATTTAGGTAAAGCTACAATATGCAATATCATACAAACACTTATATATAGGAAGTACCAGTGGCGTATCCACCATGCTTGTATCATATTACACATGCCTTATTACTTAAATCACTTAAACAAACCACCAAGTAAAATGTTCATGTTTAAACCAATTGTCAAATGTTATTGTATAAACCATGTCAAATGTTAAATGTCAAAATGTAAATCATGTAATGTGAAACAAATGTTATGTACGGCAAGTAAAATGTGATTACTTAAATCGAATGTAAAAATGTACAAAACAAAGTATTTTGAATATATCAAAAGCCATGTTTTGCAAAATAAATGCATGCTTTACTGATACAAACACTTATGCGGTAAGTTAAACGTATACATTCAAGCCTTGAGACTATAGGATAACCTTAGAGTAAAGGTTATCAAAATGTTTTCGGATTCAGTCATTCCTTTCATCCAAACAAACCTAGGATGTCAGGAATGGGAGTTGTCAAGTCCTATGGTACCACTACTTACTACCGAGCGGCATAGCTAATGTTAATGAATGTAGTTTAGTCCCGTTGAACAAACCAAATGTCATACCAAATGTAAGCATGTTATGTGAAAACAATGTATAAAGTATGCTAAGTTAACATACAAAGCAGAAAAGTCATGTAAATCAATTTGCTAGCATGCTCAGTAAACATACATAGCAGAAATGTATTGTAAATCAATGTGTCCATATGCTGAGTAAACATATGTACAGAAATGTAATGTAAAACGATGTGCTAGCATGTTAAGTAAACATACATAGCAAAACAATGTAATGTAAATCAATGTGCTAGCATGCTAAGTAAACATACGTAGCAAAATATATATGAAATCATGTACTATATGCGTACTAATGAACATAGCAAGTATATGATATGAAAACATGGAAAGCACGAAAGTAACAAGTAGGCACATGTGTTTCACCCCAAAATGTTTAAAAAACAGTAAAAGAGGGGTCTATGTACTCACTTGAGATTGCCTAGAAGTCCTTGAGTAACAACCAAGCAATGCTAGAGATCACGGAAATCAAACGGCACCTAATATAGGTAACTACGTTAATAAACGGAACTAAACGGAGGACCAGGTAGAATGAGGGTTTGTAAACCAAATGAGTATGGGAACTCATGTAATATGGTTTAACAAAGCCTATATTTTAAAACGGAACTTATCCTAAGTGCTTACGACCCATTACGACCCGTTTAGGTAGCTTATGCTACTTTAACGCGTCGTTTGCGTAAAACACGTTCGGACAGCTTAACTAGTCCTATGACAAGTAAAATATGCCTTAACATGTCTAATATTGTTACCTAATCGGTTTAGATATCAAAAATTATGTTACATATGTTTAAAATGAATTTTGGCGCAAAAAGGGCATTTTGGTCATTTACCTAAGGCATATAAACTACCTATCATATAACTACTTAAACGAAGTGACCATAAGGTATAACCTCGGAAGGTTATTCCCTGTACAACTATGGTCACCTAATGTGTTTGGTCGGATCCTAATGATCGACCAAATGGGTCGGGTTCGAAAGTATAAGCGATTGTTTAGATCGCTTACCTTACGACCCTAAATAAGCATAAATCTAAAAGTGACGAGTTAAACATGTTAAAACATGTTTAACGAGGTTTTAAAACAAGTTTGATATCAAGACAAAGGGTCTTGATACCGAAAAGTAGTTTGGTTACAAAATATGCAAGAATGCGCATTTTGGCCGAAACTACGACTCGTCACTACGCCTAAATAACGTGGTAATCAGTAGGTATAGTCACTAGGGACTATAACCATCGTGATTACGCTCATGTTATGAAGTTCAAACGAACTTCGCGTTGACCATAAACTGGTCTATGTAGAAAGTCAAACTCAGTTTGACTTTTTAAGCTAAAAACGTATAAAAGAACGAAAGAGGACTTACAAAAGGTCCAAGAAGGTTTGATCTCCAAGTATTCTCAGGTATGAAGTAATAAACACTTCAACTTATAGAAATCTCAGAAATCAAATGTGGGTTTGAGCAAATGGGGTGGGGGGGGGTATTTATAGATTTTGTAGAGCCGTGAAGTTCGTTCCTCGTAAAACGAGCTTTAATCTCACCCGTACAACTCATGCCCGCTGATTTGCAAAACCATGGGAGCCCAAAATAGCCCATAGTATTGTTTAAAATCGTTGGCAATGCATAAAACCCAGCTGCTGAAACCAGCAGCTTGTTTTGCTGATCTGCAGGTTCTGTCACGGCCCGCGTAACAGACAGGTAAGGGCTACGTGGCCCGCCTGGTCCCTGTTTGGCAGAAAGTGCAGAAATAGTCCCTGCATTGTAAAACCTTGGTTTCTGACCTGCTTGAAGCCCATTAAACCATTTTCAAGGCTCTACAATGATGCCTAAACATGAGGGACATGAAACATGCTCAAAAATATGCTGGATGTCGGTTCGTTTGGTCGTACGGACGCGATATTCGCTTAATTACGACGAAATGCGCACGAACGCGAAAAATGATCTAAATTACGCAAGGAATGGATTTTTCTTATGCCAAACACTAAAATAAAATATTTTAATGCTTACATAAATTTTTGGATGTCCGGATGTATTCAGAATGTAAGTTATGCGCGAAAATGCAAACTTATGCACTTTTTGACGCTTTTAGTCCCTGAATGACCAAAAAGTTTATTTTAGCACACCAAACCCCTCAAAGCCTATTTCTAAGCTATGTAAAGGATATTTAGGGTATGTTTAACTTATGGTCATGTTTCGGAATGTTCGTTACAGTTCAAATCGGCATACTTTCGTAGTTTGTCGATTTTAGTCCCTGTAAGCGAATAAGCTTGATTTTGCCATACCAAAGCCTTCAAAACTTATTTCTAAGTTATGTAAAGTTTATTTAAGGTATGTTAAGCATAAATTGATGTTCTGGAGTATTTGTCGCGTTAAACTGATTACGTTTACGCACTAGTTTGCTATAACACTCCAGAAAGCGATATAGAGTTTGAAATTGAATAAAAACCAAAACATGAAAAATGTCAAACATAAAAAAAACAGACATTGGGGTTAAATAACATTGTTTTATTGATAACTTGAACTGTTTACAATGATTACAGACACAGGTGTCACAGTCTCCCCTACTTGTGGAAATTTTGTCCCGAAATTTGTTTAGAGGAAACTCGTGAGAAAAGATGTGGATACTTCGCTTTCATTTGATCTTCACGTTCCCAAGTAAACTTAGGTCCACGTTTAGATTCCCAGCGAACTTTGACCAAAGGAATACGCTTGCGTTTGAGCCACTTGACTTAACGATCCATGATTTTCACAGGTTTCTCAACAAAATGCAGTGTTGTATCAACACGAATTTCGTCAAGTGGTATGTGGAGGTTCTCATCAGCTAAACACTTCTTGGGATTGGACACGTGAAAGGTTGGATGAACATTTCCAAGTTCAGGAGGTAATTCAAGTCTGTAGGCTACCTTACCAATTCTTTCGACGATCTTGAATGGTCCAACGTATCTAGGTCCAAGTTTTCCCGTCTTTCCAAATCTGATCACACCTTTCCAAGTGAGACCTTAAGTAATACACGATCACCAACTTGAAATTCCAAGGGCTTGCGTCGTCGGTCCGTGTAACTCGTTTGACGGCTTCGAGCTGTGTGAAGGTTATCACGAACTTTCTTAACCTTGTCTGTTGTCTCTAGAATGAGGTCAGGTCCAGTAAGCTGAGCCTCACCGATCTCATTCCAGTAGACTGGTGAACGACATTTTCGACCATGGAGAGCCTCAAAAGGAGCCATGTTGATGCTGGAGTGATAACTGTTGTTGTAGGAGAATTCAATCAATGGAAGATGTGAATCCTAACTACCACCAAAATCGATCACACAAGCTCTAAGCATATCCTCCAAAGTCTGGATTGCTCTTTCAGTTTGGCCATCTGATTGTGGATGATAAGCTGTGCTCAAATTAAGTTGGGTCCCCATAGCAGATTGCATGGTTCTCCAAAATCGAGACGAGAATCGAGCATCTCTGTCAAAAATAATGTTCAAAAGAATACCATGTCTAGACACAATTTCATCCACATAGATTTTAGCAAGCTTGTCGGCAGATAGATCCTCACGGATCGGCAGAAAATGCGCTGATTTTGTAAGACGATCAACGACTACCCAGATGGCATCATGACCTCTCTTTGTGCGCAGAAGTTTGGTAATAAGATCCATAGCGATGTTTTCCCATTTCCAAACTGGAATCTCTGGTTGCTCCAATATACCAGAAGGATGTTAGTGTTCAGCCTTAACCTTAAGTAAGGCATTTGGAAACGTATAAGGCAATGTCTTTCTTCATACCAGGCCACCAATACTGAGTACGAAGATCCTTATACATCTTGTCTGAGCCAGGATGAATAGAATAATGAGACTTATGGGCTTCATCCATAAGCAAGGTGTGAAGATCATCTTGGCTTGGGACCCACAAACGGTCCATGAAATAATACGATCCATTGTCCTTCAATTCTAGATCAGGCTTAATGTGATAGGGTAATTCCTTACCCATCAAACCTTGTGAAACACAAGTATGTTGAGCCTGAGAGATGCGAGTTTGGATATCAGCTCGAGCTTGAATATTAGATTGAACATGAACACAATGAAGCTTGACACGTTCTTTACGACTCAATGCGTCAGCCACGACATTCGCCTTACCAGGATGGTAGCGAATTTCGCAGTCACAGTCGTTTAGAAGTTCAACCCAACGTCGTTGCCTCATGTTGAGCTCTTTCAGATTGAAGATATGCTGAAGACTTTTGTGGTCAGTGAAAACCACACATTTTGTACCATACAAATAATGTCTCCAGATTTTGAGAGCGAATACAACTGCACCTAACTCAAGATCATGAGTGGTGTAGTTCTTCTCATGTATCTTCAACTGTCTCGATGCATATGCTATGACTTTGTTCCTTTGCATGAGAACACAGCCAAGACCCAAGTTGATGCATCACAATATACGACGAAATCATCATTGCCCTCAGGCAAAGATAGAATAGGCGCATCACAAAGTTTCTGCTCAAGGTCTGAAACGCTTCTTCTTGCTTGGTTCCCCATTCAAAGGGTTTGTTCTTCTGAGTTAGAGCAGTTAGGGGAACTGCAATCTTCGGGAAGTTTTCGATGAAGCGGCGGTAATATCCCGCGAGACCCAGAAAAGAACGAACCTCAGTAGGAGTAGTAGGCGTATCCCAATCCTTAATTGCACTAATCTTGGAGGGATCTACATGAATACCTTGTTCGTTGATGATATGTCCTAAAAATTGAACTTCCTTAAGCCAAAATTCACACTTGGAGAATTTGGCGAAAAGTTGCTCTTTCTTTAGGAGTTCCAGAGTAAGACGAAGATGTTGCTCATAATCCAACTTGCGTCTTAGAATATATCAAAATGTCGTCAATGAAAACAATGATGAACTTATCTAAATAAGGCTTACAAACCCTATTCATCAAGTCCATAAAAACAGCAGGAGCATTAGTTAAACCGAATGGCATAACTGTGAACTTATAATGCCCATAACGAGTGCGGAAAGCAGTCTTGGGAATATCTTCTTCATGCACACGAAGTTTATGATACCCAAAACGAAGATCAATCTTCGAGAAACAAGTAGCGCCCTGTAACTGATCAAAGAGATCATCAATGCGAGGTAGGGGATATCGATTCTTGATGGTAAGCTTGTTAAGCTCACGATAATCGATACACATCGATCCATCCTTCTTCTTGACAAAAAGAACAGGAGCACCCCAAGGTGAACAGCTTGGACGAATAAAACCTTTGTCAGAAAGCTCCTGAAGCTGCTTAGACAACTCTTGCATCTCAGATGGTACAAGACGATATGGAGATTTGGAAATGGGATTTGCACCAGGTACGAGATCAATACGGAACTCGACTTGGTGTGCTGGGGGTAAACCAGATAACTCTTCAGGAAACAACTCAGGATAATCCCGAACAACAGGGATATCTTGAATGGATTTACCTTTGCCTTTATCTGCTATAACATGTGCCAAAAAGGCCACATAATTCTTTCGCAGATACTTCCAAGCTTGAAAACAAGACATGAGCTTGAGACAACTAGCAGGTTTCTCACCACGAACTTGTAGGATCTCACCTGTCGAAAGCGGAACACGAACGATCTTCTTGAAACAGACTACCTCTGCGTTATGCTTGGCTAACCAATCCATACCCACTATAATGTCGAAACTTCCAAGTTGCATTGGTGTCACACCCCGAAATATTAGAGCTGGCGTGACTGGACCGGTATCTTCATTGCACAGCGGAAGCAAAAAGCTAAGACTTCTAAACAATGAACGCCGCTAAGTACTCGAATTCCCATGGGTTCTCCTATTCCAACCGTTCCGTAATTTTGAAAATGTAACCTGAGAAAGAACATGCGAAAAAGTCAACATAAGGTTGAGCGAGTTCATAGTTTGTTTTGAAAAGATTTAAAATAAATCTTTTTGATAACCGGTTTCAAAGTTGTTGAGAAAATATAGTAAAATTATTTTCTTGGCATGATATATGAAAAACTGTGAGTCTAGCCCACAATAGTCTTTGTGCATTGCACGAGAGAGAATGGGCCGAGCCCAAATGAACCTTTGTAAGCAGGATCAGCGCGTCCTCTTACTTAGGTATAATTTGAAAAACGTTACCAAAGTTTGTAAATCCATGTATTTGTAAGTTTACATCAAATGAATCTTAAAAACATTTGAAAGTTCAGTTTATAAGTAGGTATGTAATGCGTCTATGAACATGTTGATCATTAATGTGTAGCTAAGACATTAATATGTGTGCCGACATAGGAAGCACTCAACCCGGTAGACGATTTAAGTGTCGATTCACTTCGACAGGGACACAAAAGCACTCTAAGTGGCCGCACAAGGACCGTGAGTGGGGCTCGCCCGTACCCGATAGATCTACCCCCTGTTCCGTGGTCCTTAAAAGGATTAATGGTGCCTAAGTTAGCGCCTATTCGCACGTGATCCAAGAGTTCATTCCATAGCTTAACCATACCCTAGTTAATATGTATTTCAAAAGAAAAAAGGGGGACATAACCCATTGGGTTGTCTCGTTGTTCGTACGCAGAACAACCCAGTCCCGTTGTAGTAACTAGGACATTCCTGTCACTAGTCATGAAAATCATGCACGTTTGTGATAATACGCGTTTATTTTGTGAAACCGGTATGTTTAGTATAAACCGTTCGTTAATCATTTGAGTTCCTTGAAATCCATTCGCAATATGGTTTTGAAATATGAGTTTTCGTTCAACGAAAAGTTGTTTATTTTTGCAAAACTTGCATGTCTTTCCACCCCCGAAAACATTTATAAAAATGTAAAACAGTAAAAAGTGGGGGTTATGAACTCACCTTGACATTCCTGTGCAAAGCTAGCTTAGTGTGTTTCTGTGATGTTGTTCCAAGAACGTGAACTCGCTAGCGTGCAACTATAGCATCCCTAACAGGGAATAACTTATCAGTTTCTAATCTAAACGTAGCTAAGCTACGTGTCCGAGCTCTACCGAGTCGTTAATAAAACGACTTTACGAAGATGTTCTTGATACTTTGTTTTGGAATAACCGAACTATGGTTATTTGATCCCATTGATAATCAAGATAAAAGAAATTTTCGAAAACAAATTAGTTCTCGAGTGTTTTAGAAAATATGTACATGTATGTATATAATCATATATATATATATGTGTGTGTGTGTGTGTGTACGAAGCCGTGTTAGTCGTCGCGAATAGAAAGCGTAGATGAAATGGAATGTATTCGAAATATCGTATATGATACGATAATATACTGTTGTAGTTTTCGTAGGACGGTAATAAATAAATATATACTCAAAAACTTGGCGTGTGAAATAAATATTCAAATTCACGATATTTAAAATAAATATAAACTATTATACTTATTTTATAAATACGCTCGGATTATAGATGTTCGAAATAACATAACTAATTATAATAGCTTTAGAAAGGAAATTTCGCGTCTTTGTTATTTGAAAATGATTACGAATGATATTTATCTCGTAAAAAGGTTTTCGAGTTTTACGCGTTTGAAATAAATAGAAATAATTATATTTATTTCAATTAAATATCGGTTTTTCGTTACTTATAACGTCGTAAAAATAACTACGAATTTTTATTTATTCTATAAGAAACTCGGATTTCAACAAGTGTCGTTTAAACAATAGAATTATATTTTGTATTTTCGGATTTTTACGGAAAACGGACAGAGTTTCCTTTGTTTTTCGAGTAACCCGACAATAAAAGTTGTCGTTATAATTCCAAAATTCAACCATTTTCAACAATTAAATCACTATATCAAAAATTCCTATCAAAATGCCAAAAGTAACACTAAGGTATCGGTTCGAGCTCGGTGCACGATAACTAAATAAAATCCAACGTAACTAATTCGCTACGCTTAAAACCTTACCGGGTCCTTCGTGTTGACCGGGCGTTGACCTGTTTAACCGTTGTTGACTGAGTTGACTCGGTTTGACCGAGTCAAACCGCGTTGAACTAAACCTTGACCCGAAACGAGATCCGAATCCATAGCACCCGAAACTGACCCGAAACTTAAATTTGACCAGCTGTTGACCCGAGTTGACTCGGGTTTGACCGAGTCAACCGGGTTTGACCCGAAACGCAGCTGAGTTCTCTCGAACACGACGGAGTCACGAAACCCGAAACAATCCAACTTGAACCGAATTCTGACCCGATCTCTGCTGCAAAACCCGAACCAAACCGTGCCTAAACTGAGCCGACGTGAACCTGAAACAAATCTACACTAAGTCGTGATCTGAGATGACATTGTAACTGTATAACAACCACCACAGCC
This sequence comes from Helianthus annuus, assembly GCF_002127325.2. Lineage (NCBI taxonomy): Eukaryota > Viridiplantae > Streptophyta > Magnoliopsida > Asterales > Asteraceae > Helianthus > Helianthus annuus. Next base: position 81,273,547 of record NC_035442.2, read on the forward strand.
GTCGCCGTTCTCCGACGTGGTTCCGACCGGCTCCACCTCAGTCGTCATCACCCGAACAACCACCACCAACATCACTGTCATCATCACATATACCACCTGAAACAACGAACAATCGGCTGGAGAGAGGGGGTTCGAAGAAGATCTGAGATGTAAAGAACAAAGAGTCAAAACCTTACCAGAAAATGAACCTGTCCAAAATTGCCTTCGTCGTCGCTCACGGCCATCGGAGCTCCGCCCGGTGCCGCCGGTTCTCTCTCTCTCTCTCTCGATCCATCTTCATCTCTTTCTTCTCGGCTCTCTCTCTCTCTTTGTTCCGTCATCGCACCACCACCGTGACGGTGGTGGTGGTGGTCGGCCGATCAGACAAATCGGTGGAAGGGGGTTACAGGTGAGCTATGTGTCGGCCCAGGTGAGAGGGGGCAGCCGGTTGTCACCCAGCGCCACCGCTGGTCGCCGTAATCGAAGGTGATAGCGGGGTGTTGTTTGTAGAGGATATGGAGGTTATGGCTGTGTGTTTGATAAAAAAAAAAAAGAAATTAGGGTTTTCTAAGAGAATGAAGGAGAAGATGAAGTGCAGACAAATGAGAGGGGAAAAGGGGACCTGGTGTGCGTGTTTTTTTTTATCTGTGTTCTCAAAATTGAGAAGTTAGGTTATAACTACTCTTTTATAGGTAGGGTTTGTGTTGATTTAAGTGGGCTTCGGGCTTGGGCCCAAGGCCCGCAAGCCCAATCACGTGTTTTAAGTGACCCGTAATTCCTACGAGACCCGTTATCAAAACCCGAACGTCGTAAAAATGTCGTAAATTATTGTTTTAAAATAAGAAGACGCAAAACAGTGTCGGTTGTCGCATTTGACGCTCTCGTTCGTCGCTTACGCTAAAAGTCGCGTAAAATTGTGTCGTTGCCGCTTTAATCCGTTTCTCAATCCGGTTTCGACTACGGATATTAAAATTTAATTACGAAGCTAAAATATATCGTAAAAATTTAATATTTGTCGGCGTTGTCAGTACTTTGTACGGTGTCAGTTCGTTGTCGCTTAATATCCAGCAGATTTCCCTTAATTCACCATACGCGTTCTGAAACGTCCGATAAGCGTTCCTAGGCATAACAAGGGCCTAATTAAGTTAATACGTGCCTTAAACACTATTTATTATCACCTTAAACACCTGTTAATTGCGTAATTAAAAGCTCTTAATTACCGGTTGTCACATTCTCCCCCTGTTACAGAAATTTCGTCCTCGAAATTTAGACTATGTTAACTTCTCAGAGTTGTGCTGTTCCTAGGTAAGTCCGAATAATACCAAAGTGAATGACCGTGTAATTGAACCAAAACTTGTTCAGATTACGTGATTGCAAGAAAATTTTGCGTCAATAGGAACCCAACGGTTTAACTGAGTTTGTTCTAGAAATCAATGTCACGTGAACGAGATGTTGTGATACTATCACCAATGTGACTAGGTTTACTAGGTTCAACAAAAGAGGAGATTCAACCAATGGAATTCCAAATGAACATTCGCAAACTGCAAATCAATTTTTCAAACAACAGAATTTACTACCAACAGACTCTTGCGTTGGTTGTTGTATGATTGAAACTCGAATTCAACAAGCTCAAATAAATAGAATCATAAAAATGATTTATCAACTATCGAACCCTTAAACGAATAAAATCACGCGTTGACATTATTGAGTTGCAAGGATACACCGAAATGAAATTCAACCGAACCTGGTGTATCATCGTCTTAATACATAGTTGCATTAAGACTACTAAAATGATGTGTCAAACGAAAGGCATATACAGTTTCGCATGAAACGACTGATCGTAATTAGCACAAGCTACAAGTTTATACCGACGCCACAAGGTGTCGTAGTGAATGAAGCAATTCAGCAATAGCGGTGATCGAACAAATATCACCTGTGTTTTGCATGAAACGCTCGATCATGATTAGCCCAAGCTACAAGTTTATACCGACACCACAAGGTGTCGTAGTGATCGAAATAATTCAATAATAGTGGTGACTGAACAAACATCACCTTGTTTTGAAATCAAGTGAGAGATTCAACGAAGTAAATCTGAATGTCTGTTTCAAACAATTCTCATAGGATTTTCAATTGAAAACGAAACAAATAAATAATGTTTTTCGATCGAAAATGAAAGAGCAATAAATATTACAAAATGTTCGATCGATGCTGAAAGAATCGTTAAGAGGTACACCGAAATATGACATGAACTTGTGTACCATTATCTTAATACACGATTGTATTAAGACTGCTTTAGTATGATAATTCAGCAAAACAGATTTAATATAAATAAACAAATAAAAAAAGTAATTAAATTCGTACATAAGGTGAGCAATGAGATTAGCGCAAGCTTCAAATTTGTGAAAACGTCACCACAAGGTGATCATGATCAAGGAAACGATTCAATGAAGTCAAAGACCAAACAAGCCTGTTAGGGTTCAAAGCAAACGAAGTGCTTGTTGGGATTATTTCGAATATGATGGCCTCAATCCATCATATGGAATCTTGAATCGAATATATACTATGAGCAAGTTCAAACAATTGAACTTGGTTTAGTCACATTTCAACAATGAATGCACGTATCGATACGAAATTTTGACATGGTTACAACGAAAAACCATGTATGTAACTTGAAAGAAAAGGAGTTTTCAAGGAGTTCGTTGACTTGATGCCAAAGAGTCAACACTTTGCAATAATGTAGTGATCCAAATTACAATGCAAAACACGAACATAGCAAAACAATATTGAACGTTAGTAAAGCAACAATTTAGAGATGGTCTTCACGAATCAATTTAACCGCATGTGTAACAAACAAAACATGCGTAACATATGAATTGTCAAGAAATAAAGCAACTGAGTGTTCGCTATCAAGAAACGAAATTTTCGTGATGCAATGACCGTTAGGGGGAGTAGAAATGCAAAAATCTACTCACTATATGCAAGAAGTCGAAATTTCAACAAAAGAAATTTAAGGACTTTACCTGGAATTTCGCATGATAATCGTTTGTTAGTTGACATTACCCTGGAATGTCGAACATAGCGTAATCGCCATAAATGAAATAGGAGGAATGCGAAGACGTGTGACTTCTTTTGCAGCGCCAACAATTGTGAGTCTCTTCAGACTAAGTATCGACCGTTGTGAAATCTTGTTCTAACGTACCTTAGCGAGGTTCGTGTCATTTGCATGATCACGTGGCAAAGTGCAGCATTTCGGTTGTTGTTTTCCCGTTGACGGGATTAGCATCGTTGTTGCCGTGCCGATTTGTGTTTTTCCCCAAGGCCTTGCCTCGAAAGTCGGGTGTGATGTACTTCGACGTCCGCTGACGTATAGTTTTAGTTTCATGTATACTTGCGCACTAGCGCTTCGTTCCGCGTAGGTTACCTGCTCGGGTAAGTAAAATAGCATAGACGACATAATATGATGGCGTTTGCCCGAGTTGTTAGTCACGGTTTCTAAGTGAGGACCTTTAATGAGTTTCGACATAAGTTTCTCATCAAGAGTTTTCCAAAGGTCCTATATGCGTGTTATACAAAACTCTCAAAGTTTTGATTTTCGTGTGTAATCGCTTCGTGTATCGTGTATCAACTCAACACTAGTGTATTTTTTTAACCAAAACTGTTGACTCATTGTTTTCGGCAACGGTTGGAAACTCATATTCGAGTCCTAGGCGTTCTGTACGTATTCAAAGTCTTAATAATCTAAGTCCCCAAAGATAGTGAGGTTAAAGCCTAGGTATCTCTACAGAAACCTAATTCGCTGAAACCTATAGCTCTGATACCAATCTGTCACACCCCGAAATATCAGAGCTGGCGTGACTGGACCGGTATCTTCATTGCACAGCGGAAGCAAAAAGCTAAGACTTCTAAACAATGAACGCCGCTAAGTACTCGAATTCCCATGGGTTCTCCTATTCCAACCGTTCCGTAATTTTGAAAATGTAACCTGAGAAAGAACATGCGAAAAAGTCAACATAAGGTTGAGCGAGTTCATAGTTTGTTTTGAAAAGATTTAAAATAAATCTTTTTGATAACCGGTTTCAAAGTTGTTGAGAAAATATAGTAAAATTATTTTCTTGGCATGATATATGAAAAACTGTGAGTCTAGCCCACAATAGTCTTTGTGCATTGCACGAGAGAGAATGGGCCGAGCCCAAATGAACCTTTGTAAGCAGGATCAGCGCGTCCTCTTACTTAGGTATAATTTGAAAAACGTTACCAAAGTTTGTAAATCCATGTATTTGTAAGTTTACATCAAATGAATCTTAAAAACATTTGAAAGTTCAGTTTATAAGTAGGTATGTAATGCGTCTATGAACATGTTGATCATTAATGTGTAGCTAAGACATTAATATGTGTGCCGACATAGGAAGCACTCAACCCGGTAGACGATTTAAGTGTCGATTCACTTCGACAGGGACACAAAAGCACTCTAAGTGGCCGCACAAGGACCGTGAGTGGGGCTCGCCCGTACCCGATAGATCTACCCCCTGTTCCGTGGTCCTTAAAAGGATTAATGGTGCCTAAGTTAGCGCCTATTCGCACGTGATCCAAGAGTTCATTCCATAGCTTAACCATACCCTAGTTAATATGTATTTCAAAAGAAAAAAGGGGGACATAACCCATTGGGTTGTCTCGTTGTTCGTACGCAGAACAACCCAGTCCCGTTGTAGTAACTAGGACATTCCTGTCACTAGTCATGAAAATCATGCACGTTTGTGATAATACGCGTTTATTTTGTGAAACCGGTATGTTTAGTATAAACCGTTCGTTAATCATTTGAGTTCCTTGAAATCCATTCGCAATATGGTTTTGAAATATGAGTTTTCATTCAACGAAAAGTTGTTTATTTTTGCAAAACTTGCATGTCTTTCCACCCCCGAAAACATTTATAAAAATGTAAAACAGTAAAAAGTGGGGGTTATGAACTCACCTTGACATTCCTGTGCAAAGCTAGCTTAGTGTGTTTCTGTGATGTTGTTCCAAGAACGTGAACTCGCTAGCGTGCAACTATAGCATCCCTAACAGGGAATAACTTATCAGTTTCTAATCTAAACGTAGCTAAGCTACGTGTCCGAGCTCTACCGAGTCGTTAATAAAACGACTTTATGAAGATGTTCTTGATACTTTGTTTTGGAATAACCGAACTATGGTTATTTGATCCCATTGATAATCAAGATAAAAGAAATTTTCGAAAACAAATTAGTTCTCGAGTGTTTTAGAAAATATGTACATGTATGTATATAATCATATATATATATATATATGTGTGTGTGTGTGTGTGTGTGTGTGTGTACGAAGCCGTGTTAGTCGTCGCGAATAGAAAGCGTAGATGAAATGGAATGTATTCGAAATATCGTATATGATACGATAATATACTGTTGTAGTTTTCGTAGGACGGTAATAAATAAATATATACTCAAAAACTTGGCGTGTGAAATAAATATTCAAATTCACGATATTTAAAATAAATATAAACTATTATACTTATTTTATAAATACGCTCGGATTATAGATGTTCGAAATAACATAACTAATTATAATAGCTTTAGAAAGGAAATTTCGCGTCTTTGTTATTTGAAAATGATTACGAATGATATTTATCTCGTAAAAAGGTTTTCGAGTTTTACGCGTTTGAAATAAATAGAAATAATTATATTTATTTCAATTAAATATCGGTTTTTCGTTACTTATAACGTCGTAAAAATAACTACGAATTTTTATTTATTCTATAAGAAACTCGGATTTCAACAAGTGTCGTTTAAACAATAGAATTATATTTTGTATTTTCGGATTTTTACGGAAAACGGACAGAGTTTCCTTTGTTTTTCGAGTAACCCGACAATAAAAGTTGTCGTTATAATTCCAAAATTCAACCATTTTCAACAATTAAATCACTATATCAAAAATTCCTATCAAAATGCCAAAAGTAACACTAAGGTATCGGTTCGAGCTCGGTGCACGATAACTAAATAAAATCCAACGTAACTAATTCGCTACGCTTAAAACCTTACCGGGTCCTTCGTGTTGACCGGGCGTTGACCTGTTTAACCGTTGTTGACTGAGTTGACTCGGTTTGACCGAGTCAAACCGCGTTGAACTAAACCTTGACCCGAAACGAGATCCGAATCCATAGCACCCGAAACTGACCCGAAACTTAAGTTTGACCAGCTGTTGACCCGAGTTGACTCGGGTTTGACCGAGTCAACCGGGTTTGACCCGAAACGCAGCTGAGTTCTCTCGAACACGACGGAGTCACGAAACCCGAAACAATCCAACTTGAACCGAATTCTGACCCGATCTCTGCTGCAAAACCCGAACCAAACCGTGCCTAAACTGAGCCGACGTGAACCTGAAACAAATCTACACTAAGTCGTGATCTGAGATGACATTGTAACTGTATAACAACCACCACAGCCGTCGCCGTTCTCCGACGTGGTTCCGACCGGCTCCACCTCAGTCGTCATCACCCGAACAACCACCACCAACATCACTGTCATCATCACATATACCACCTGAAACAACGAACAATCGGCTGGAGAGAGGGGGTTCGAAGAAGATCTGAGATGTAAAGAACAAAGAGTCAAAACCTTACCAGAAAATGAACCTGTCCAAAATTGCCTTCGTCGTCGCTCACGGCCATCGGAGCTCCGCCCGGTGCCGCCGGTTCTCTCTCTCTCTCTCTCGATCCATCTTCGTCTCTTTCTTCTCGGCTCTCTCTCTCTCTCTTTGTTCCGTCATCGCACCACCACCGTGACGGTGGTGGTGGTGGTCGGCCGATCAGACAAATCGGTGGAAGGGGGTTACAGGTGAGCTATGTGTCGGCCCAGGTGAGAGGGGGCAGCCGGTTGTCACCCAGCGCCACCGCTGGTCGCCGTAATCGAAGGTGATAGCGGGGTGTTGTTTGTAGAGGATATGGAGGTTATGGCTGTGTGTTTGATAAAAAAAAAGAAATTAGGGTTTTCTAAGAGAATGAAGGAGAAGATGAAGTGCAGACAAATGAGAGGGGAAAAGGGGACCTGGTGTGCGTGTTTTTTTTTATCTGTGTTCTCAAAATTGAGAAGTTAGGTTATAACTACTCTTTTATAGGTAGGGTTTGTGTTGATTTAAGTGGGCTTCGGGCTTGGGCCCAAGGCCCGCAAGCCCAATCACGTGTTTTAAGTGACCCGTAATTCCTACGAGACCCGTTATCAAAACCCGAACGTCGTAAAAATGTCGTAAATTATTGTTTTAAAATAAGAAGACGCAAAACAGTGTCGGTTGTCGCATTTGACGCTCTCGTTCGTCGCTTACGCTAAAAGTCGCGTAAAATTGTGTCGTTGCCGCTTTAATCCGTTTCTCAATCCGGTTTCGACTACGGATATTAAAATTTAATTACGAAGCTAAAATATATCGTAAAAATTTAATATTTGTCGGCGTTGTCAGTACTTTGTACGGTGTCAGTTCGTTGTCGCTTAATATCCAGCAGATTTCCCTTAATTCACCATACGCGTTCTGAAACGTCCGATAAGCGTTCCTAGGCATAACAAGGGCCTAATTAAGTTAATACGTGCCTTAAACACTATTTATTATCACCTTAAACACCTGTTAATTGCGTAATTAAAAGCTCTTAATTACCGGTTGTCACAATTGGCGTGAGGTCGATGGGAAAAAGATGGTTGTTAAGGTTCAACTGACAATTGCGAAGAACATAATCAAGAACAACGGGTTCACCACTAGCAACTTCTACTGTCAAAGGCTTTCCTAGTTTCGTTCTAGACACGCGAAGCAATGGCTCAAAAGATAATGACACAAAACTCTTATCGGCACCTGAATCGAAAGAACAGATGCAGGTTGATTATTAAGAAAGAACGTACTGTTGACCACTTCATTGTCTGCTTGCGCCTCTTGTGCATTCATATTAAAGACTCGCCCACGAGCCTGAGCCTGATTCGGATTTACTAACCTTGGATATTGATTCCTGTAGTGGGTCAGATCCCCACAGTTATAATAAGAACAGGTGGGTAGTGAAGTCGTGCAGCTTGAGCCTGTTACTGAGCAGGAGGCTGAGCAACTTGCTGAGCTTGGTTCTGAGCTGCCCGATTCTGATTGGAAGGAAGGCGGCATGTGGCAGCAAGATGACCAGGTCTTCCACAGTTGGTGCAATGACGACACTGGAGGTGCGGCTGATGGTGACCGTTACACCTGTTGCACAAAGGTGCATTGCCAAGGTATGGTTTCTTTGCAAGTGGTTGCGCAGGCTGATTTGGAGCAACTTGATTAGCCTGTGCGGTAATGGCAAAGTTTTAGGAAGCCTTATGCTTCTTAGACTTCTTAGCAGACTCGGCTTTCTTTCCCTTCTTGTTCTTACCCTCAACAGACGCTTGTTTCTTACCCTTGTCACCCTTTCTATGCAGCTTACCCTTTCGGACCTGCGACTCAGTCAATGTCGCTGCTAACTCGATCGCCTGACGGACTATGGTAGGGTTACTACCAGTGACGATGTCTTGAATGGAGTCAGGTAAGCCATCAATATACCTTTCGATAGCTTTCTCGAGTGGGGTAAACATGGTAGGGCAAAGTAAACTCAATTCTTCATACCTGTTAGTATACGCCCGGTGCTCACCGCTATCCTGTTTCAAGTCATCAAATTCCCTTTCCAAAGCTCTCAGTTCATGACGAGGACAAAACTCCCTCATCATAAGAGCCTTAAGCTCAACCCAAGTCTGTGCTAACGCAACCTCAGCACCACGGTCTCTCATAACCCCATTCCACCATGTAAGATCCCTCTTCTGAAATACACTTGAAGCAAACTAGACTTTTCGATTCTCAGAACACATAATGTGATGAAATGTACTCTCAATGCTCTCGAACCATTGAAGGAGCCCAGTTGCCCCTTCAGAACCACTAAACTTGAGTGGTTTAGCCGAATTGAAACTTTTGAAATTGCATGGAGTATTTTGGTTGTTGTTAGCCTGGTTCACCTGAGCAATAATGTTTGGGAGTACAGCAGCCATATGCTGCGCCATGATATCTGCCATTTAGGCATTAGATAGCGGATTTTCGCATCGAGGAGGCATTGTAAAAGAGGAAACATGAGAGGAAACGAGTGAGATGGATAGATGAAAAGAAATAGATGAAACAAAATCGACAAAAGCAAACATGGTGGTCATTCGTCCGTATCACAAAGCAAACAAACGACACACAGTGACTAATCAAAGTAAATGGGTCAAAAATAATGTCTCGCGAAGACATGCTCGCCTATAAGTGAACACTCACCCCAAGAGTTGCCAGGTAAGAGTGACTGGTCCGATTATGTGGATTTGTACGAACACTCTAGCCTTAGACAGAAAACCCAGGGTACATGCATTCACTCTTCCAGTTTGCACGTGTTCACACTATTTAAAACCCAAAACTTTGACGAGATTTTGAAAACTTGGAAGGCACAAGGCAAAAATCAAACTGGAAGGGTTCAAAACCATATAATAAATCATTTAAAAACAGATGATTGATTTTCAAAAATTGTTTCGGAAAATTGGGTTCTTGTTTTGGCAATCACCTAAGGATAGGTGAAGTGCATGATTTAAGATCTAAACACAAGATAGCTTGTGTTGGGGTCCTAGAAAGGTTATAGTCTAGGTCAAAGCATTACTAATAACCTAATTCCCTATAACCATTGGCTCTGATACCAACTCTTCTGTCACACCCCGACCACGTAAAACATCAAATCGTGGCGGAAACGTCGGGGAGTGTTGTAACAGAATTATTGTTTCACAACCATGGCATTTAAAGTTATGTTTTATTCATAAACCAAAGGTGGAATACATTGTCTTAAAACACGAAACAAAGAGTACATCACATAAGTAAACTAGTTCTAGCTTCGTTTTAAGTCACTAAGGCACAGGTCCGCCTAAGTGTGTCTTGATCATCCTATGCAACAGCTCATGAAAACACATGTGAAAATAGGTACGTCAGCATACAAATGCCTGTGAGATACATAGGTTTTATGAAAATAGGATTCATGACTTAGGTTTAAAGAAATGTTTAATGAAATTTAGTCATGAATCTTGTTAGTGTTTTCTTTTATAAATCATATGAAAACGCGATAAGAAATCAGATTATATAAAAGAAAGGTGTATGGTTAATAATATAACCAAGTAAAATGAGTTGTATTAAATAAACTGTTTTGTAAAACAATGTATTGTGAAAAATATGTTATTTGTGTAAAAATGTTATATGTCTAAATTGAAATGATTTAGGTAATGCTACAATATGCAATATCATACAAGCACTTAAATATAGGAAGTACCAGCGGCGTATCCACCTTGCTTGTATCATATTACACATGCCTTGTTACTTAAATCACTTAAACAACCCACCAATGTAAAATGTTCATGTTTAAACCAATTGTCACATGTTATTATATAAACCATGTCAAATGTTAAATGTCAAAATGTAAATCATGTAATGTGTAACAAATGTTATGTATGGCAAGTAAAATGTGATTACTTAAACCGAATGTAAAAATGTACAAAACAAAGTATTTTGAATATATCAAAAGTCATGTTTTGCAAAATAAATGCATGCTTTATTGATACAAACACTTATGCGGTAAGTTAAACGTATACATTCAAGCCTTGAGACTAGAGTAAAGGTTGTCAAAATGTTTTTGGATTCAGTCATTCCTTTTATCCAAACAGACCTAGGATGTCAGGAATGGGAGTTGTCAAATCATATGGTACCACTACTTACTACCGAGCGGCGTAGCTAATGTTAGTGAACGTATTTTAGTCCCGTTGAACAAACCAAATGTCATACCAAATGTAAGCATGTTATGTATAAACAATGTACTAAGTATGCTAAGTTAACATACAAAGTAGAAAAGTCATGTAAATCAATGTGCTACCATGCTCAGCAAACATACATAACAGAAATGTAATGTAAATCAATGTGTCCATATGCTGAGTAAACATATGTACAGAAATGTAATGTAAAATGATGTGCTAGCATGCTAAGTAAACATACATAGCAAAACAATGTAATGTAAATGAATGTGCTAGCATGCTAAGTAAACATACATAGCAAAACATATATGAAATCATGTACTATATCCGTACTAATGAACATAGCAATTATATGATATGAAAACATGGAAAGCACGAAAGTAAAAAGTAGGCACACACCCCAAAATGTTTGAAAAACAGTAAAAGAGGGGTCTATGTACTCACTTGAGATTGCCTAGAAGTCCTTGAGTAACAACCAAGCAATGCTAGAGATCATGGAAATCAAACGGCACCTAATATAGATAACTACGTTAATAAACGGACCTAAACGGAGGATCGGGTAGAATGAGGGTTCGTAAACCAAATGAGTATGGGAACTCATGTAATATGGTTTAACAAAGCCTATATTCTAAAACGGAACTTATCCTAAGTGCTTACGACCCATTACGACCCGTTTAGGTAGCTTATGCTACTTTAACGCGTCGTTTGCGTAAAACGCGTTCAGACCGCCTAACTAGTCCTATGACAAGTAAAATATGCCTTAACATGTCTAATATTGTTACCTAATTGGTTTAGATATCAAAAATTATGTTACATATGTTTAGAATGAATTTTGAAGCAAAAAGGGCATTTTGGTCATTTACCTAAGGCATATAAACTACCTATCATATAACTACATAAACGAAGTGACCATAAGGTATAACGTCGGAAGGTTATTCCCTATACAACTTTGGTCACCTAATGTGTTTGGTCGGATCCTAATGATCGACCAAATGGGTCAGGTTCAAAAGTATAAGCGATTGTTTAGATCGCTTACCTTACGACCCTAAATAAGCATAAATCTAAAAGTGACGAGTTAAACATGTTAAAACATGTTTAACGAGGTTTTAAAACAAGTTTGATATTAAGACAAAGGGTCTTGATACCGAAAAGTAGTTTGGGTACAAAATACGCAAGAATGCGCATTTTGGCCGAAACTACGACTCCTCACTACGCCTAAATAACGTGGTAATCAGTAGGTATAGTCACTAGGGACTATAACCATCGTGATTACGCTCACGTTATGAAGTTCAAATGAACTTCGCGTTGACCATAAACTGGTCTATGCAGTAAGTCAAACTCAATTTGACTTTTTAAGCTAAAAACGTATAAAAGAACGAAAGAGGACTTACAAAAGGTCCAACAAGGTTTGATCTCCAAGTATTCTCAGGTGTGAAGTGATAAACACTTCAACTTAGAGAAATCTTACAAATCAAATGTCGGTTTGAGCAAATGGGGTGGGGGGTATTTATAGATTTTGTAGATCCGTTAAAATCGTTCCTCGTAAAACGAGTTTTAATCTCAGTCGTACAACTCATACCCACTGATTTGCAGAACCATGGGAGCCCAAAATAGCCCATAGTATTGTTCAAAAACCGTTGGCAATGCATAATACCCAGCTGCGGAAACTAGCAGCTTGTTTTGCTGATCTGCAGGTTCTGTCGCAGCCCGTGTAACAGACAGGTAAGGGCTACGCGGCCCGCCTGGTCCCTGTTTGGTAGAATGTGCAGAAATGGTCCTTGCACTGTAAGACCTTGGTTTCTGACCCACTTGAAGCCCGTTAAACCATTTTCAAGGCTCTACAATGATTCCTAAACATGAGGGACATGAAACATGCTCAAAAATATGTCGGATGTTGGTTCGTTTGGTCGTACGGACGCCATATTCGCTTAATTACGACGAAATGCGCACGAACGCGAAAAACGATCCAAATTACGCAACGAATGGATTTTTCTTATGCCAAACACTAAAATAAAATATTTTAATGCTTACATAAATTTTTGGATGTCCGGATGTATTCAGAACGCAAGTTATGCGCGAAAATGCAAACTTATGCACTTTTTGACGCTTTTAGTCCCTGAATGACCAAAAAGTTTATTTTAGCACACCGAACCCCTCAAAGCCTATTTTTTAAGCTATGTAAAGGATATTTAGGGTATGTTTAACTTATGGTCATCTTCTGGAATGTTCATTATAGTTCAAATCGGCATACTTTCGTAGTTTGTCGATTTTAGTCCCTATAAGCGAATATGCTTGATTTTGCCATACCAAAGCCTTCAAAACTTATTTCTAAGTTATGTAAAGGTTATTTAAGGTATGTTAAGCATAAATTGATGTTCCGGAGTATTTTTCGCGTTAAACTGATTACGTTTACACACTAGTTTGAGTATAACACTCCATACAGTTTGAAATTGAATAAAAACCAAAACATGAAAAATGTCAAACATAAACAAACAAACATTGGGGTCAAATAACGTTGTTTTATTGATAACTTGAACTATTTACAATGATTACAGACACAAGTGTCACATAACGAGTGCAAGAAGGGTTCTGCCCTAATGTTTGGTGTAAACTATGTAGTTTGTAGATGTCAACGTGATATTTGACTCCTGCCTTAGCTCGATCCTTAAACTTGTTCCCTCTCCTTATATATAGAATCATGAGTGGATGAGGCCATGGATGTGGACGCATTGCTATGACTCAGGCTGAGTTGACAAATCTGATCAACATCCGTGTGGCTGAGGCATTAGCAGCCTACCAAGCTGGTACGATAGGTGCCAAATTATCTTTATTCTTGTGTCGTGTACACAACTCTTACCCTTGTGTTGTATTTCCTTTCGTCCATTAGGTCAGCCGGCGAATCAGAATCAAAACAATCTGCCTGCTTGCACGTTTAAGACATTTATGGATTGTAAGCGGCAGACCTTCAGTGGGACTGAAGAGGCTGTGGGGCTACTTCGATGGTTCGAGAAAGCTGAGTCAGTGTTCGCTATGTTTAATTGTCCCATGGGGGACCGTGTGAAGTATGCTACAGGCACTTTGGAGGATGGTGCCTTAACTTGGTGGAATTCCCAGGTGCAGATGTTGGGTAACGAGATGGCTAATGCAACGACTTGGGATGATTTTAAGGAGTTGATGTGACAAGAGTACTGTCCTCATGATGAGATTCAGAAGCTTGAGAATGAGTACTATGATTTGCAGATGGAAGGATCCGAGATCGAGGCTTACACGAAACGATTTCATGAGCTAGCAATTTTGTGCCCTAACCTGTCTCGACCTCCACATCGACGAATTGAGTTGTATCTCAAGGGCCTAGCATCAGCTGTAAAGGGTTATGTCACTGCTGCAAATCTTAACAATCTGCCCCAAATCATTCGTTTGGCACATAAGATTACTGACCAAGAGGTCGAGCGTGGCTCATTACCGCCTCGTAAACCTGCTACTACCACTGCTGCTACAACTACCACACCTGCCAGTGATAACAAGCGAAAAATGGAACGATGCTGACAAAGCAACCACTGCCAGCCAATCTCAGAAAAGGGCAGACAACAGCATCCACCGTAGTTTTAGCCAGTCGCCTTCGGTGAATCAGAATCAGAGCGATAATTCAAATCAGGGCTCCTACGCGGGAAAGCTACCAAAGTGTAATAAGTGTATGTTCTACCATCACGGGCTATGCACGCGGGTATGTCCCAGGTGCAACAAGGTGGGTTATATGGCTAAAGATTGTAGGGTCTGGTTCCAAAGCCGCCGCAGCAGCCGCAGCAACAGGAGAGGCAACAGCCTCAACAGAATCAGGGAATCGTAAGGGTTGTTTTTCAGTGTGGTGATGAGGGTCATTTTAAGAGGGATTGCCCTCAGCTTAATCAGAAGGCTGGCAACAACAACAATACTGGGAATGACCATAATGGGAACAATGGTGGGAACGGGGCACATGGAAGAGTATTTACTATTGGCGCTGGGGGAGCTCGCAATGATGGCAATGTTGAGACCGGTATGTCTTCTTTGAATGATCTTTTTGCTTCTGATTTATTCGACTTTGGTACCAATTGGAGTTATGTGTCTTGGGATTTAGTCGTCGGTTAGGGTTGCGTCCCACACCTCTTGTAGATAAGCATGTAGTAGAATTAGCTGATAGTAAATCGATAGAAGCTTCTCATGTTCTTTTTGGTTGTAAACTTGATCTCATGGGTCAAGTGTTCGACATTGACCTACTTCCCGATACTCTTGTAAGTTTTGACGTGGTCGTTGACATGGATTTGGTTATCTATGCATCAAGCAGAAATTCTCTGTAAAGAGAAAATTGTGCGTATCCCTCTCCCTAGTGGGGAATCCTTATCAGTTCAAGATCATCGTAGTGATGCCAAGGTTGGCATCATCTCAGCCATGAAAGCCCAGAAGTGTCTACGGAAGGGCTACCCTACTATACTAGCTCTCGTCACCTATTCGCAACCTGAAGAAAGGAAGATCGAGTATCTTCCAGTTGTTCGTGGATTTTCTGACGTGTTTTCTGAAGAGTTACCTGGTTGACCTCCACATCGTCAGGTGGAATTTCAGATTGACCTTATGCAATTTCAGATGCAGCAATCCCTTGGGTTTGCTGGATACTATCGCAGATTCATCATGGGATTTTTGAAGATTGCGCAACTTCAACCTCCTTAGCACAGCGGGGAGCTATGAATTCATGGGAAATAAATCAGGGGAACGTCTTTTCAGCTTTTGAAAACCAACCCTGCAACACACTGAGCATCACTTCTATCCGAGAGTACCGATGATCTAGCGGTATACCATGATGGTTCGAATCAGAGTCCCAGTTACACATCGATGCAACATGAGAAGGAGATGGCCCGCGTGGTGGACTTATAGGAAGAACTGCACGAGTCACGACCTGCGGTGGAAGCCATAGTCTTTGGATTTAAATTGGAGGCATTACTTGGACGGTACCGAATGCACCACTTAGACCGATCACAAGGGCCTCCCGTGTACTCTTGTTTCAAGAGAGCTAAACATGAGATGGCAACGTTGGGTGGAACTTTTGAATGTATACGACCGTGAAACCTGGGCGTGCACGAGCTTTGCCGCTCGCTATCGACTTTAGCATACCTGATCAGACTCGCCCTGTTCAAATTGAACAACTGAAGGAAGAGAGTTCTCAAAATTGACCCATGCGGGGCATGGGGAAGCAACCTTTGGCAGGTCAGACGATATTTGCTACTTCATGGAATGAATAAGAACCTCACTATACAGCAACCTTAGGGAACTGGTGCAGGCGAAGCACACGGGCTTCGATATCCTATTCATCTGAGTTTTGATAGGATGTATTAAAACCTGAAGACCATATACGGGTGACCGGGCCTGAAGGCTAACATAGCCACGTATGGGAACGAAGTTTGACATGTGGCAAAGTCAAGGTGGGATATTAGCAACCAGAAACACATGTATGGAAATGAGAACAGACTGCCATGGATTTTGTCACTAGTCTACTTACGACTCGAAATGGGAACATTATCACCTGGGTGATCATTGGTGGACTCAAGTTACCAACACACTTTCTTGCAATCATGAAAACTGACGAGTCTTCACAGTTGTGAATGTTCCTCCAAGAGAGGCGACTTTTAGGTACGAGGTGCCAACTCCTGTTACCTCTGAATTTGATCTATGCATGATTTATGTTAGGCAATACACAACACCCTTGGCTCACGTCAGGACCAGAGCACTGCTTATCGCCGTTGGGCAAATGATCAAAGAAAACGAACTCTCCTGGCATTCGAAGACATGCTGCGAGCATGTGTGTGACTGGCTTTGGTGCAAATTTGAAGGACTCTTACCTATGGTTGAGTACTACGGTGGCAGTTATCATCTTGGTAATCAGACAGCTCTGTTGAGGCATTACATAGACAATAATGCCAACCTTCTTGTTAGACTGAGATGGTTGACAACTTAATTACTGGTCCAGGACTGGCACTCGAAACTCTTGAGAAGGTTGTTTGGATCGGGAGTCGATTGGCGGCAACGCGTGACCGTCAGGAAAGTTGACAAACTTGGGAAACACTGGAAGATCGTTGTAGGCAATTGTATCATGTTGAAAGTCTCACCCTGGGAGGGTATGGAATGCTTGGGAAGCATGGCGAGCTTAACTGACGTCACGATGGACCATTTAACAGTCTGGGAAAAATCGGTAGCGTAACCTACAAACTCGAGTTACCCGACGAATCGGATAACGTACGCGATGTCATTTATGTTTCGGATTTAAGGAAGTGGTTATCCCGATCATGAGTGTTCGTTGGAAATCAAGATGTGGACCGGAGTTCACGTGGGAGCATCAGGATCAGATGAAGTTTAAGTATCCTCAACTTTTTCCTGATGACAAGTCTAAATCTGGTAAAGCTGGTGAATTTCGGGACGAAATTCCTCTTCAAGTTGGGGATGATGTGAAACCTAAGGAAAACCTGCAACAATCTTGAGTTATCACTTCTTGATTTATCACTTCATTCCTTTTTGCGTACTTGTCAAATTTCGGGACGAAACTTCTTTCAAGTTGGGGATGATATGACAACCCGAACTCTTTAGGTTAGCGACGTCTTATCTTGTGATTTTAACTTCTAGTTATCCCTCTCTGGTGCGTTAAACTAGTATCACTCCGTTAAGCTTGAACTTAAACCTAAACGCGTGTTAACCTTGTTAAGTGTGAACCTTTGTTATATGTTCTGTCACACCCCGACCACGTAAAACAACAAAACATGGTGGAAACGTCGGGGAGTGTTGTAACAGAATCATTGTTTCATAACCATGGATTAAACAGTTTGGTTTTATTGAATTAAATGTATTACATTACATTGGAATTAGAAACAAAACATGAATAAATAGACTTTCATTGTTATTAAGTCACTAAGGCCTCGTCCATTCCTATGTGAGCATACACAAATATCATCATCAAACATCATCAACTATGGTACCTGAAACACATGTGAAAGTACGTCAGTATAAAAATGCCGACGAGTACATAGGTTTTATATGAGTGTCAGATTCATGGCTCGTTTTACATGTTGCAATACTTATTTAAAAACCTTATTTTGAAAAGTATAGTATCACGATATGATTAACCAACTCAAATCAAGTTGGCTATAATTTATAAAATCTCGAAGCCATGATTATTTTATTAAATCAAATTGTAAAACGTCTTGTAGAAACCCGTTAATAAAACTCGTATGGTTTATATTATTTAGAAAACATCATTGTGTGACATCGTTTCAAAATTGTTTACCCAAGTGATCTAGATAATGCAACGACATATAATGTGTTAAAATCACTTATATATAGGAAGTACCAGCGGCGTATCTACCATGCTTTTAACATATTACACCCGCCCCGTTACCTAATCACTTCCCTAACCCAACGGTTCAAATAGTTACAAATGGTTCACATAAATCAAATGGTCACAAATGGTTCAGATACATCAAATGGTTACAAATGGTTCACATACATCAAATGGTTACAAATGGTTCGCATACATCAAATGGTTACAAATGGTTCAAATACATCAAATGGTTACAAATGGTTCGAACAGTTCAAAAATGTAAAACAATGGGCTAGCATGTTAAGTGAACATACATAGCAAAACATAATGAAATCATGTACTATACGCGTACTAATGAACATAGCAATATATAATGTAAAATCATGAAAAACATGAAAGTAACAAGTAGGCACATGTGTTCCACCTCAAAACAGTTGAAAACAGTAAAAGAGGGGACTATGTACTCACTTGAGGGTGCTTAGAAGTCTTGAACAACAACCAAGCAAGGCTAGTGGGATCATGGAATCAAACGGTACCTAGTATAGGTAACTATGTAAATAACCGGACCTAAATCGGGAGATCGGATAGAATGAGGTTTCGTAAACCAAATGAGTATAGAAACTCATGTAATATGGTTTAACAAAGCCTACATTCTAAAAGGAAACCTTTCCTAAGTGTTTACGACCCGTTTTGGTAGCTTACGCTACTTTAACACGCCGTTCGCGTAAAACGCGTTCGAACAGCCTAACTAGTCCTAGATAAGTAATATATGCCTTAACATGTCTAATAATCTTGCCTAATCAGTTTAGATGTCAAAATTTAGGTTACATATGCTTAAAATGAATTTATGCGCAAAAAGGGCATTTTGGTCATTTTCCTAAGGCATATAAATTACCTATCATACAACTAACTAAACGAAGTGACCATAAGGTATAACCTCGGAAGGTTATTCCCTATACAACTATGATCACCTAACGAGTTTGGTCGAATCCTAATGATTGACCAAACAGGTCGGGTTCGAAAGTCTAAGCGATAGCACTAAACCTTAAGTGACGAGCTAAACATGTTAAAACTTGTTTAACGAGGTTTGAAAACAGGTTTGGTATCAAAACAAAGGGTCTTGATACCTAAAAGTAGTTTGGTTACAAAATACGCAAGAATACGCATTTTGGCCGAAACTACGACTCGTCACTATGCCTAAATAACGTGGTAATCAGTAGGTATAGTCACTAGGGACTATAACCATCGTGATTACGCTCACGTTATGAAGTTCAAACGAACTTCGGGTTGACCAACTCGTGGTCAAAGCAGAAAGTCAAACACTGTTTGACTTTCGTGCTAAAAACGCATAAAAAGCACGAAGAGACTTACAAAGGGTCCAAGCTAGGAAGTTTTGATTCAAACAACTCAGGTATGAAGTAATAACTTCAACTTAGAGCTGATTAAACGAAAGTGTGAGTTGAAATGAAGTGAAGGCATGGGTTTATATAGGATTCGGTAAACCGTTAGGATCGTTCCTCGCATTTCGTGCTTTGATCTTGGCCCTCCACTTGGGCTCATGGTTTTCAAAACCATGGGTACGTTTAAAACCAACAAATTTGAGCCCATAGCATCCAAAACCAGCCATTAAAACCATCAACACTTCAAAATTGGACTAGGTTCATTGAATCTGGTCAGAAATTTCAAAAATGGTCCCTACACTTGTAAAACTTGATTTTTGGCACTTTTAAGCCCCGTTAACCCCATCTCAAAGCTCTAAAATGATGTTAAGGTATAGGGAACTGAAAATATGCTCAAAAACGTCTCGGATGTCGGTTCGTTTGGTCGTACGGTTGCGTTGTTCGGTTAATTACGACGGAAGTCGTAACGAACGCAAAAACGATCCAAATTAAGCGACGAATGGAATTTTATCATGCCAATCACTAAAATAAAATATTTTAATGATTACATAAATTTTTGGATGTCCGGATGTATTCAGAACGTAAGATATGCGCGAAAATGCAAACTTATGCACTTTTTGACGCTTTTAGTCCCTATTGATCTAGAAAGTTTATTTTAGCGCACCAAACACCTCAAAGTCTATTTCGAAGCTATGTCAAGGATATTTAGGGCATATATAACTTATGATCAAGTTCTGGAATGTTCGTTACAGTACGAATCGGCATACTTTTGCAGTTTGTCGAAGTTAGTCCCTGTAAGCGAATAAACTTGATTTCGGCATACCAAACCCTCCAAAACTTATTTCTAAGTTATGTAAAGGTTATTTAAGGTATGTTAAGCCTATGTCACTGTTCCGAAGTGTTTGTTGCATTAAACTTGTTTTATTTACGCACCAGTTCGCGTATAACCTTCTAGAAAGCGATTTAAAGCTCAAAATCGAACAAGAATTGATATGTGCAAATGATACACATATTTTTACAAATCCCAAGTAATGAAACACAATATTTCATTAATTTGGTATTTCTTTGATGGTCGCAAGGCACAGGTGTTACAGTCTCCCCTACTTTAGGAAATTTCGTCCCGAAATTTATTCGTAGGAGTCTGTCTGTGACGCTGTGTTAAATAATTGTCTTGCATGGAATCTAGGGTTTTTATCTATTTGCGTAGAATAACCCATCAAAGATATGCAAGGCATAATCCTGTCATTTCTCGCAACGGACAATCTTTAGAAATGAAAATGAAGGAAAAATCAAGGATATTCATTTCCCTCGATGGATATTCTTCAGAAACGAAAATGAACGGAATGAGTCATTTTCCTCAATGGGTATTCTTTAGAAATGGAAATGAAGGAAAAATCAAGGATATTCATTTCCCTTGATGGATATCCTTCAGAAACGAAAATGAACAGAGTCATTTTCAACAGGAATTCTTTTGAAAATGGAAATGAATGAATAATCAAGGATATTCATTTCCCTCGATGGATATTCTTCAGAAATGAAAATGAACGGAATGAGTCATTTTCCTCAATGAATATTCTTCAGAAATGGAAATCAAGGAATAATCAAGGATGTTCATTTCCCTCGATGGATATTCTTCAGAAACGAAAATGAACGGAATGAGTCATTTTCCTCAATGGGTATTCTTCAGAAACGGAAATGAAGGGAAAATCAGGGATATTCATTTCCCTCGATGGATATTCTTCAGAAACGAAAATGAACGGAATGAGTCATTTTCCTCAATGGGTATTCTTCAGAAACGGAAATGAAGGAAAAATCAGGGATATTCATTTCCCTCGATGGATATTCTTCAGAAACGAAAATGAACGGAATGAGTCATTTTCCTCAATGGGTACTCTTCAGAAACGGAAATGAAGGAATAATCAAGAATATTCATTTCCCTCGATGGATATTCCTCAGAAACGAAAATGAACGGAATAAGTCATTTTCCTCGATGGGTATTCTTCAGAAACGGAAATGAAGGAAAAATCAGGGATATTCATTTCCCTCGATGGATATTCTTCGGAAACGAAAATGAACGGAATGAGTCATTTTCCTCAATTGGTATTCTTCAGAAACAGAAATGAACTGAGCCAACTCTAGACACATGACAAAACTTGCTGTGGTTTCTATGCACTGAATTCCATAATTATGTATGCATCCATAATTACGTAATTCCTTGCACAGTCTGCACAGTTTGTTTTGTAATGTGAAGGGGAAGAAAATCAAACCTGTGATGAGTGTGACTAGACTATCATAGGGTCCTTTTAATTAGATCGACAAATGATCTCTTTAATTAGACCACCAAGGAGTCTTTTTAGCTATATCATCACATGATATTCCTAACCAGATATTTGGATCAATCTGTTTAACTGGACCACTCAAGGGGTCTAATTATGGAATAGTACTTTATAATCCAAGGGTCTTAACTATTACGTAGAAGCCCATTAAGGATTTAAGGTAGTACCTTTGGATATCCTACTATGAATCCCTTATACTGTGACACCTGTGTCACTTCAATCATCAAACAAATACCAAATCAATGAAACATTGTGTTTCATACTTGAGATTTGTAAAAATATGTGTATCGTTTGCACATATCAATTCTTGTCCGATTTCAAGCTCTAAATCGCTTTCTAGAAGGTTATACACGCACTGATGCGTAAATATAACCAGTTCAATGCAACAAACACTCCGGAATAGTGAAATAGGCTTAACATACCTTAAATAACCTTTACATAACTTAGAAACAAGTTTTGGAGGGTTTGGTGTGTTGAAATCAAGTTTGTTCGATCGTAGGGACTAATTGTGTCAAACTGTGAAACTATACCGATTTGTATAGTAACTAACCTTCTAGAACTTTATCATAAGTTAAATATGCCCTAAATATCCCTTACATAGCTTAGAAATAGGCTTTGAGGTGTTTGGTGCGCAAAAATAAACTTTTGGTCATTCAGGGACTAAAAGCGTCAAAAAGTGCACAAGTTTGCATTTTCGCTCATATCTTACGTTCTGAATACATCCGGACATCCAAAAATTTATGTAATCTTTAGAATACTTTATTTTAGTGATTGGCATGATAAAATTCCATTCTTCGCTTGATTTGGATCGTTTTTATGTTTGTTACGACTTCCGTCGTAATTAACCGAACAACGGAACCGTACGACCAAACGAACCGACATCCGACATATTTTTGAACATGTTTTGAGTTCCCTATACTTTAACTTCATTTTAGATCCTTGAAATGAGGTTAACGGGGCTTAAACGTGTCAAAAATGAGCCGAAACGCATGTTTCTGAAGTTCAGGGACCAAAATTGACATTCTGCCATAGTTATCTTAGGAAGGGACCAAAATGAAAAATCTAAATTCCAGATTTTTCCAGCTGTTCCCCTCATTTGCACATGGTTTTAATGAAACTATGGGCTCCCATGGTTTCACAAAACCATGGGCACATGTGTACGGATGAGATCGAAGCTCGTTTTACGATGAACGATCCTAACGGTTCTAGATTTCCTATAAATACCCATCATGTTTTCATTCATTCCTCATATTTGTATCGGATTCAAGCTCTCTAAGTGGAAGTATATGCTTCCTACCTGAGAGAGAATCGGGTTCAAATCTTGCGGGGACCTTCTGTAAGTATTCTTTCGTGTTTTTCATTCGTTTTTATCGTTAAAGGCAAACTGCGTTTGACTTTCTGCATTGACCATTTTATGGTCAATGCGAAGTTCATTTGAACTTCATAACGTGAGCGTAATCACGATGGTTATAGTCCCTAGTGACTATACCTACTGATTACCACGTTATCTAGGCTCAGTGACGAGTCGTAGTTTCGGCCAAAATGCGTTTTCTCGCGTATTTTGTAACCAAACTACTCTAGGGTATTAAAACCGTTTGTTTTAATACCAAACCTATTTTCTAACTTAACTAAACATGTTCTAGCATGTTTAGCTCGTCACTTTTTAGATTAGTGCTTATGTAGGGTCGTAAGGTAAGCGATCTAGACAATCGCTTATACTTTCGAACTCGACCCGTTTGGTCGATCATTATGATCCGACCAAACATGTTTAGTGACCATAGTTGTATAGGGAATAACCTTCCGAGGTTATACCTTATGGTCACTTCGTTTAAGTAGTTGTATTATAAGTAGTTTATATGCCTTAGGTAAATTACCAAAATGCCCTTTTCATACATAATTGGTAATTAAGCATATGTAACCTAAATTTTTGTCACATAACTGATTATGTAACATATTTAAACATGTTTTGGCATATAATACTTGTCATAGGGCTAGTTAGACGTCTCGAACGCGTTTTACGCAAACGACGCGTTAAAGTAGCGCAAGCTACCTAAACGGGTCCTGAGGGGTCGTAAGCACTTAGGTTAGGTTTCCTTTTAGGATGTAGGCTTTGTTAGACCATATTATATGAGTTCCCATACTCATTTGGTTTACGAGACCTCATCCTATCCGATCTTCCGATTTAGGTCCGGTTATTTATGTAGTCACCTATACTAGGTGCCGTTTGATTCCGGGACTCCTCTAGCTTGCTTGGTAGTTGGTCAAGACTTCAAAGCACTCTCAAGTGAGTACATAGTCCCCTCTTTTACTGTTTTCAAATTGTTTTGGGGTGAAGCATGTGTACCTATCTGTTATTTTCATGATTTCAAAGTATAATTGATTATACATGTTAATACTTATCTTTTGACAAACTGAATGATTGTTTATGTTCTAAACTCTAATTTTTCAAAGATTATAAAATAAATGTTTGGAATAGTACTTATTTTGTTCACCAGACCGGTTGGTAGTATGATATAGCGCTACAGGATTTGACACCCCATTCCTGTTGTCATGGAATGTCTAAAACCAATTTGTTGCTCCATCCAAATAGGGATTGCCTTTGTGGTATTTCTATAGTCTCAAACGTGTATTTTGATACACTAGGTCTGAATGAATTCTTACATCACATTATTTTTGTATATTAAGTTATACTCCCAAAAGTATAGTTTGATATGCTCTCATATGGGATATTGTACAAAAACCAACATATATTTTGTTAATCATTAAAACATAGTTTGATATGTTATCTTCATAATCCAAAGCATAGTTTTAATATGTTATTTTCAAACCAAAACATAGTTTAATATGTTATTTATAAATCCAAAGTATACTTTTAATATACTACTGAATATTATTATTTTCAACAACCAAAGTATGTTTAATATACTATTTGTTTTACAATTAGGTTTTGGTTAGTGTTTAGATAACGGGACGGGTGTAATATGATGAAAACATGGTAGATACGCCGCTGGTACTTCTTATATATAAGTGTTTTCAACACATTACATACCGTGGCGTTATTTAGTACACTTGGGTTAACGATTTTGGAACTGAAATATATTTTAATATATTACTTAATCAACTTTCTTAAAACCGAAGTATATTTTTATATATACTATAAATCTTTTTATCAAAATATTGTTTTTCGAACAATACATTTTATACAAACTCATTTTACTTAATTATTTAATTACCAATGTATTATTATTTTGTATCATCTGATTTCTTATAAATTTTGGTACGATTTATAAAAGAAAACCTTTTTCAAGGATCATGCCTACTTTTATTAAAACCTTTTCTTTAAACTTATAAGTCATGAATCCTAAATCAACAAAACCTATGTATCTCACAGGCATTTTTATGCTGACGTACCAATTTTTACACATGTTTCAGGTGCTGCTTTGTGATGATTGATGATATATGCTACGCATAGGATGGACTCGTGCCTTAGCGACTTTAAAACTTGAAAGATAATAGTTGTACTTATTTGATTGTATTAAAACAATGAGTTCATTTATTAAATAAAACAAAATTAGTTATTCCATGGTTGTGAAACAATGATTCTGTTACAACACTCCCCGACGTTTCCGCCACATTTTGTTGTTTTACGTGGTCGGGGTGTGACAGAAAAGTTAGTATCAGAGCCAATGGTTATAGGGAATTAGGTTATTAGTAATGCTTTGACCTAGACTATAACCTTCCTAGGACCCTAACACAAGTTATCTTGTGTTTAGTTTTAAAACAATACCGTCACTTATTCTTAGGTGACAACCACAATAAGAACACAAATTTTTATCCCGCTTTGAAAACTAATCATCTGTTCTTGTGGTTTTGAACCCTTTAAGTTTTCAAAATCCCGTCAAAGTTTGGTCTAAATAATGTGAACACGTGCAAATTGGAAGGGTGGATGCCTGTACCCTGAGTCTTCTGTCTAAGGCTAGAGTGTTCGTACAAATCCGCAGTATCGGACCAGTCACTCTTACCTGGGAACTCTTGGGGTGAGTGTCCACTTATAGGCGAGCATGTCTTCGCGATACATTATATTGACCCATTTACTTTGATTAGTCACCGTCTCATTTGTTTGCCTTAGGTAACAAACAAATGATCACAATTTTATGCATTGTTATTCTGTTTTCATTTCCCTTGTTTCCTCCCATGTCTCCCATTTTCTTCATGGTGCCTCTTCATCGCAACAACAATGTCCGAACTAGGTGCAGCAATTGTCCATCAATTAGGCGTCGTACTACCAGAAGGCCGTTGATTTAGCTATCACCGTGACTCGTCTCAGGGATGAAGCCATACAAGGGAACCACTCCTTAGAGCAATTAATGCCACCGTCATCATCCGAATCAAATACCTTGTTTCAAATGTACCCACAGTGGACGGTGGGGACATTTGGTTAACATGTGCCGCTTTGCAATCCAAAGCAAAGCTGTTACAAATCCTGCTGCTACTCAACCTTCAAAATCTGCTTCATATGTCGCATGGCATATCTAGCACCTCAACCTCATGAACTTTCTACCTTGTATATCGACTTAAGCACGCCTAGTGCAAGGTGTCGAAACACCTCTCGTTACACAAAAATCCAAAATCCATATAGGTTCTTTCTATCCTCATAATTAGATCCTTATGGATGATTATCAATCAAATCGGAGACCTAAATTGAATTATTCGTATGCCTTAATACGTATATTACGATTCAATAAGGATAAATCCGGATTCCTATTAAGATCTTTCTATCTCCATAGTTAGATTCTTATGTTTAAAGTGCCAAACGAAATCCACGAATTGGATTCCTGGTATGCTTTAAATATCCGTGCCCAAATATAACAAATTAATAATCAAGTTAATCAATTATGTGATTATGTGCTTATGTGTTTTCTTATATGTTTTGTGTTTTTATGTGATCCATCCAAATCCTCATAAAATCCTCCATATCTCATATGAGGGATTCATAGTAGGATAACTAAAGGTACTATCTTAAATCCTTAATGGACTTCAACGTTGTAGTTAAGTCCCATGGGTTATAAAGTACTATTATATAATTGGACCCCTTGAGTGGTCTTGTTAAACAGATTGATTTGAAAATCTGGATAGGAATATCATGTGATGATATAATTGAAAAGATCCCTTAAGTGGTCTATTTAAGGAGATCGTACGACGATCTAGTTAAGAAGATCATGTGTTGATCTAGTTAAAAGGGTCGTTCGTTGATCTAGTTAAAAAAAAGATCCTTTGGTGATCTAGTCAAGTCGCTTCATGTTTATTAAATTGATTCTTCCCCTACGCATTATGAAATGAACTATGCGGACTGTGCAAGGAATTACGTAATTATGGAGGCCTACATAATTATGGAATTCAGTGCACAGAAACCACATGAAGTATTATCATGTGTTAAGAACTATAGTGACAAGAGTAATGATACGGGAGAAGTCTTGGACCTTGACCGATGTCATTTTATCTTACACTCCCCAATTCTGATTTCAAGCACACACAAGTTTCCTATGATAAGTCTTCATGAGAAACGTTCTTTCGTCCATAGTTCGAAACTCCATGTTTTGTTACTATAAGGGCTTCACTTTGATAGTTGACAATTTCGCTAAGAATCCCAACATGGCCCAGAGTTTTACTTAGGGTTCGAAGGATTCATTCGAAAGCGAAACCATCACAGTTGTCTTCACAAGTTTCCCCTAAAATTAAATTTCGGGATGAAATTTCCTAAAGTAGGGGAGACTGTGACACCTGTGTCACTTCAATCATCAAACAAATACCAAATCAATGAAACATTGTGTTTCATACTTGAGATTTGTAAAAATATGTGTATCGTTTGCACATATCAATTCTTGTCCGATTTCAAGCTCTAAATCGCTTTCTGGAAAGCTATACACGCACTGATGCGTAAATATAACCAGTTCAATGCAACAAACACTCCGAAATAGTGAAATAGGCTTAACATACCTTAAATAACCTTTACATAACTTAGAAACAAGTTTTGGAGGGTTTGGTGTGTTGAAATCAAGTTTGTTCGATCGCAGGGACTAATTGTGTCAAACTTCAAAACTATACCGATTTGTATAGTAACGAACCTTCCGGAACTTTATCATATGTTAAATATGCCCTAAATATCCCTTACATAACTTAGAAATAGGCTTTGAGGTGTTTGGTGCACAAAAATAAACTTTTGGTCATTCAGGGACTAAAAGCGTCAAAAAGTGCACAAGTTTGCATTTTCGCTCATATCTTACATTCTGAATACATCCGGACATCCAAAAATTTATGTAATCTTTAAAATACTTTATTTTAGTGATTGGCATGATAAAATTTCATTCTTCGTGTGACACCTGTGTCACTTCAACCATCAAACAAATACCAAACCAATGGAATATTGTGTTTCATACTTGGGATTTGTATAAATATGTGTATCATTTGCACATATCAAATCTTGTTCGATTTCGGGCTTCAAATCGCTTTCTAGAAGGTTATACGCGCACTAATGCGTAAATATAACCAGTTTAATGCAACAAACACTCCGGAACAGTGACATGGGCTTAACATACCTTAAATAACCTTTACATAACTTAGAAATAAGTTTGGAAAGGTTTGGTGTGCCGAAATCAAGTTTATTCACTTACAGGGACTAAATTCGACAAATTGCGAACGTATGTCAATCTGAACTGTAACAAACATTCCGGAACATGGCCATAAGTTAAACACACCCTAAATATCCTTTACATAGCTTAGAAATAGGCTTTGAGGTGTTCGGTGTGACAACCTGAATATTTAAGGTCAGCATTACTCGAAAACCCCGCAACTTTTAGGGTGTGCTTTTATGTTTATATGCCTGCATTGCATATCACTATCTGATCACGTGCATTTAATTGACTAACTGTACATGATTGCGTACGTTTAACAAATTAATCTTCCGCGCGTCGTGCAACTGATTTAGAAAAACTAAACCTTGGGTTGTATGCTTATGGGCCACTTATCAATATAGCCATGGACTAAACAAGCCCATTACACTAAACAAGCCCATTACACGCCTTGTGTAACTTCATTAGGATTTCGGCCCAAAGCATTGATCACCGGCTCACTTGATTAAGGAAACATGAATAGGCCCACTTGTTTAAGTATTAACCATATAAGATGATTGAACGTAAACATTTTGTAAAATCCTTAACCACAACATCAAACCCTACACCCCCCCCCCAAGTGTGTCTCGATTTATGATACCTTCATTCTTGTTTTAATTCATTTATTCGACCCGTAACCCGTGAACGTACTAACATATTGTGGTAGTGGTGCATCGTGGGGGTGTGTTTGTTTGGCTAAGAAACATCACGTGTAACAAAGTGGATTGAACTCAACCCAAACTTGACATGTGACACCGATTAATGAGTGGTTGGGCTAGACCCGAAATACGGCTACACGTGGTTCTGAATAACCGGCCAAGTCATTGTGTGGGCATGTAGAAAAATCGGCCCAACCACATCACAGTTTGATTAACAAACCACAACCGGGCCACTCGTTTAACCATAGGCTTTATAACCTCATTATGCGTAACCGTCTTTCTTACCCTATCATTTGCAACCCTATTACTTCCTACTTGTGACGGCAGCGAGACAACTCTCTCGAGGCACTATCTCAGCCAACAGAATCTTGTGAGTCAGTAGTTATCTTGTTTAAATTACATTGATAATCTTGTTGGGTGATGTGTATGATATTAGAGTTGTGATACGAGATGTTGCATGAAACTTTCTGTAGATTTAATTGATTACATGACAGTAAACCCTTGGAAGAATACAAGGTTCATATATGGTCAAATGATTATTTAGGGTGTTGGGGGGGATTCCTACGACTCATGTTGGCAGCCATATAGAGATATATATATGTGTGAGTCGAATCTTTAGTTGTGAATATCTATGTGTGTGATTGATGTTGACAAGTGCATGTGATAAATACATGAATAATTAATATTTGTTGACAAAACAAAGGATAGTGATAACTTGTAAATAGGAGCATTGTGAGTCTCAATAATTTGTCAGCACCTAGAAATGTGTGAGTCCTACATGTGGGTATAATTGAAAGATGTTGCATGTGAATGTATGGGTGTTTTGTCTGTTGTGGTATGGTAGTAGTTGAGATCAATATTGCAAGGATTTTTGATAATAACCAGCTTGTGATATTGGGCTGCCTATAACCGCCGAACACATACCTTCCTTATGCCGACTTTAGGCCACAAACAAAACGGTGCACAGTGTATAACTAGGGCCGGAGTCAATTGAGTAGCATAACCGGACTGGGCCAGTAACTTTGGGCCGAGTAAGACTGCCAAGGCAGTGATCCTTCGCCTGATATGTTTTGATGTGCAATGTATGTTAGTGTGCTAATAATTATAATATATGTATACTTTATTATTTGCGTCATACATGTTTAATAGCCGGATTTGGGGCATGAACGAACAGGTTATGTACCTATGTGTACCACATGCTTGAGTGATTATAAGTTAAGCATTTGGATAGTGCAGTAGATACATGAATGAACCGTTGAGAACTGGACTGTATGTGTACGTTATGTGAACAAGGAGTATGCTTGATGTAAACCTTGAAATAAATTAATTAATTGTTACGCCATACGTGCCATGAGATGAATGATCTATGTCTACAATCTGTTTTAAATAAGTGGATGTTTGTACAAGAGTCTAATTGATATCGGTAACTGTGATAGGATTGTTTTGAGCAACTGAAAACATAGCTAGTCTTACCGAGCAAATCAAAGGTGAGTTCACTACATTCGAGCATGCGTCCCAGTGGTTGGGGACAGTCAGTGGGTATTCCATGGGGGGAATGAGTCTTTGGGTAAAAACGAGTATATTGGTTAATGATCTCACCTATCATCATTTGTAAGTCCCTCATCGGGTATTAGTTAGTAGCGCTACTTAGGTTTGGCACCCTCACCCCGTGCCTGTAGAGGACGGAGGTGAACTAATGACCCAGTCTGGCCCAGTACTGGATAGGAGTACGTGGGAAGGGCAGTCGTGTATTCAGGAGCCGTCATTGTTCGGAAATGAGATATTAACAATATTACTTGCATTGGTTATTGAACTGTTTTTCATACAATGGGTAACAAACGTTTTCTAAAACTGTGAACTCGCCAGCTTTGTCTGATACGTGTGTTACATGCTCGCAGGTCCATAGGTACTTGGAACACAGGAACTTGCTGGCTGGAGGGCGCGAGTGGTCATGGTTGCATAGTCGAGTTATTTATCGAATATTTATTTACTCTGATGATATGAAACATATACTTTGTGATACGTTTACGCTTCCGCTGAATTTGATGGTTTCGAACAACTTGTGTTTGAATTTTTATTAATGATAATTATGAAACTTTGTTTTGAACTTGTGATTCAATGTAATTGGTGGCTCATTGCTGGTAGTTACACGCCCAACAGGGACATTCCCTAGGTGGTAATTTGGGGGTGTGACAGTTTGGTATCAGAGCCACTGGTTATAGTGAATTGGTTTTAAAAATGTTTTATAAAACCAGACTATAACTGAACTGATACGACATACTGATACGACATGGACCATGACACTCAGCTCCAGGCAGCAAGGTTCGTCTCTTGTTTACTATTGCATAACATAGTTAGTACATACTCATGATTAGTATCACACTTGAGCGCACACATGATATTACAATATGAATTACTATGCTATCTGACTATACTACGTGTTTCAAGAGTAGGACTCTTCTTGGACTTACATGCTCTATGTGTGATAATCGACGGTCGTACTGTATGAATATGGGGAAACCTTCTTAACATGAGTAGGGAAGAACTGAGATAAACATGCAAATCAGGTTATTATTATGGGTGCACACATAATAACAACGTGAGGTGCATGTGAGTCCCAGTAAATCTCGACTAGTGTGAAAAAGGAATCTCGCATTGTTAGTCAATTTTGTTTTAGAACCTCGGAAACTGTGAACATCATAGAAATACTTAACATCTACTTGAACCTGTCCGTTAATCCGTTCTTTTCCCCATCTTTATAGAATCATGAACGGACGTGGCGGAGGTCGTCGTGGTGGACGTGGTGGAGGCCGCGGTGGTGGGCGTGGCGAAATCCATATGACTCAAGCTGAGCTAGAGGAGTTACTCAACGCCCAGGTGGCTGCAGCCTTGGCAGCATATCAGGCTGGTCAGCCGGCGCTGCAAAACCAGCCTCACCCACCGGTCTGCACATTTAAAACTTTCATGGATTGCAAGCCACAGACCTTCAGTGGCACTGAAGGGGCTGTAGGACTTGTACGTTGGTTTGAAAAGGCGGAGTCAGTGTTTGCGATATGTAACTGCCCAGTTGGTGATAGAGTAAAGTTTGCAGCAGGCACACTTGAGGATGGCGCTTTGACCTGGTGGAATGCTCAGGTCCAACTGCTAGGTATTGAGGCGGCAAATGCCACTACGTGGGAGGATTTCAAAGAACTGATGAGAGAGGAATACTGTCCTCGAGATGAAATACAGAAGCTAGAGAATGAATACTATGATCTGAAAATGGTGGGGTCTGAAATTGAAGCCTATGTGAAGCGGTCGTATGAGTTAGCTGATTTATGTCCGAACTTGTCCCGACCCATGCCCCGAAGGATCGAGTTGTTCATTAAGGGGTTACCTTCACGGGTGAAGGGTTTAGTTACAGCTGCGAACCTCAATAACCTCACTCAGATCGTTAGACTGGCACATAAGATCGTGGACCAGGAAGTGGAGAGCAAATCATTGCCACCTCGTATTTCTAGCACTGCCACAGCTGCCACTACTTCCACTACATCTGCTGCTGATGGCAAACGTAGGTGGAACGACATGGACAAGGGGTCCAACTCTGCACAGCCTCAGAAGAAGACGGATACTGGCAGCACCCACAGTTTCAGTCAGACAGCATCAGTGAATCAGAACTCGAGTAACAAATCAGGGCAGGGATCATATGCGGGGAAGCTACCCATGTGCAGCAAGTGTAACTATCATCACAAGGGGCAGTGTGCTCGGGTTTGTCATCGATGTAATCGACCAGGGCATTTGGCCAGGGATTGTAGGACCACACTACCAGCTCAGCAGCAGCCAGCGCAGCAGACGGGTAGGCAACAGCCTCAGCAAACTCAGGGTAATCAGAGAGGGTGTTATCAGTGTGGGGCTGAGGGGCACTTCAAGCGTGACTGCCCTCAGCTGAGGCAGAACACAGGGAGTGGTAACGGGAACAATAATGCGGGGAATAACGAGGGTAATGTAGCGCGTGGGCGCGGGTTTGTGCTGGGAGCTGGTGAAGCGCGGAACGACGGCAACGTGGTTACTGGTACGCTTTCAGTGAATGGTGTTATTGCTTCTATTTTATTTGATTCTGGTGCCGACTGGAGTTATGTGTCTTTAGGGTTTAGTTCTCAGTTAGGATTAAGTCCTACACTTCTCGTAATGAAACACATAGTAGAAATCGCAAATGGTAAAACGATCGAAGCTACGCATGTTCTATTCGGGTGTAAAATCGACCTTCTGGGTCAAGTCTTCGACATTGACTTAATTCCTATTACTCTTGGAAGTTTTGACGTGATCGTTGGTATGGATTGGTTGTCCAAGAATCAAGCGGAGATTCTCTGTAAGGAGAAGATCATACGTGTTCCCCTTCCCAGTGGGGAATTGCTATCAGTTCAGGGTCATCGTAGTGGGACCCCAGTTAGTATTGTTTCGGCGATGAAGGCTCAGAAGTATTTGCGTAAGGGCTATCCTGCTATACTGGCTCTTGTCACTGATTCATCGCCTAAGGAAAGGAAGATTGAGGATCTTCCAGTTGTTCGTGATTATCCTGACGTATTTCCTGCGGAACTCCCTGGTTTACCTCCACATCGTCAGGTGGAATTTCAGATTGACCTCGCCCCAGCGGCAGCTCCAGTTGCTCGTGCTCCTTATCGTCTTGCGCCAGGGGAACTGCAGGAATTATCAAACCAACTCCAAGAGCTGTTGGATAGGGGTTTCATCCGACCTAGCTCTTCTCCCTGGGGAGCCCCAGTCTTATTTGTGAAGAAGAAGGATGGGTCCTTACGAATGTGTATAGATTATCGCGAGCTCAACAAGATGACAATCAAAAACCGTTATCCTTTACCTCGCATCGATGACTTGTTTGACCAGCTGCAGGGGTCAAGTTTCTACTCCAAGATCGACTTAAGGTCGGGTTACCATCAAGTGCGAGTCAGGGAAGAGGACGTTCCCAAAACCGCGTTTCGGACGCGATACGGTCACTACGAGTTCTTGGTTATGCCATTCGGGTTAACCAACGCACCAGCGGTCTTCATGGACCTCATGAACCGCGTATGCAAGCCATACCTTGACGACTTCGTGATAGTTTTTATTGACGACATCCTGATCTACTCCAAGAACAAGGAGGACCACGAACGGCATCTACGCCTTATCTTAGAACTCCTGAGGAGGGAACAGTTGTACGCAAAATTCTCGAAGTGTGATTTTTGGATTCGGGAGGTGCATTTTCTGGGGCACATAGTCAACGAGGTGGGCATACATGTGGATCCTGCCAAGATCGACGCCATTAGAAATTGGGCGGCACCAAAGAATCCTTCAGAGGTGCGACAATTTCTCGGTCTAGCAGGGTACTATCGTCGCTTTATTCAGAACTTCTCAAAGATTGCCCAGCCACTCACCTCACTAACACAGAAGAAGGTAGTTTATTCTTGGGGAACAAGACAGGAGGAAGCCTTTCAGCTTTTGAAACAAAGGTTATGCAGCGCGCCAATTCTATCCCTACCGGATGGTACTGAGGATTTTGTGGTATACTGTGATGCTTCGATTCAGGGTCTCGGTTGCGTGTTAATGCAACGCGAGAAAGTGATAGCTTATGCCTCTCGTCAGTTGAAGGTACACGAGAAAAACTACACGACACACGACTTGGAACTAGGAGCAGTGGTCTTTGCACTGAAGATTTGGAGGCATTATCTCTACGGCACGAGATGCACCATCTATACTGATCATAAGAGCCTTCAGCACATTTTCGACCAGAAAGAATTGAATATACGTCAGCGTCGCTGGGTAGAGTTGTTCAATGATTACGAGTGCGCCATCAAGTATCACCCGGGTAAAGCTAACGTTGTAGCGGATGCTCTCAGCCGCAAGGAACCGAAGCCGAAGCATATTCGTGCCCTACAGCTTACTATTCACTCTGACTTACCTGCTCGAATTCGTTCAGCTCAGATTGAAGCATTAAAGGAAGAAAACATAGAGGCTGAAGGATTACGAGGTCTACACAAGAAGAAGTTCGAGCAACGGTCTGACGGTATCCACTACTTCATGGAACGGATATGGGTTCCTTCATTCGGTGATCTTCGAGAGCTTGTAATGGACGAAGCACACAAGTCACGATATTCTATTCATCCAGGGTCCGATAAGATGTACCAAGACCTCAAGGTTATGTATTGGTGGCCGAATATGAAAGCTATCATCGCAACGTACGTGAGTAAGTGCCTGACTTGTGCTAGGGTCAAAGCAGAGTACCAGAAACCTTCGGGTCTACTTCAGCAGCCAGAGATACCCATGTGGAAATGGGAACAGATCGCTATGGATTTTGTTACGGGGTTACCTAGAACACAGGCTGGGAACGATACTATATGGGTGATTGTCGACCGTCTCACAAAGTCAGCACACTTCTTAGCGATCAAGGAGACAGATAAGTATTCGCAGCTCGCAGCAGTGTACCTTAAAGAGGTGGTTTCTAGGCACGGGGTGCCGACTTCTATTATTTCTGATCGAGATCCTCGTTTTACTTCGGAATTATGGCAGGCTATGCATAAGTCGTTCGGCTCACGTCTCGATATGAGCACGGCTTATCACCCGCAAACGGATGGTCAGAGTGAACGCACTATTCAGACACTAGAGGATATGTTGCGGGCATGCGTGATTGATTTTGGAAAAGGATGGGAGAAACACTTGCCGTTGGTGGAGTTTTCCTACAATAACAGCTACCACACCAGTATCAAGGCGGCACCATTTGAGGCATTGTACGGGAGGAAGTGTCGTTCACCTCTTTGTTGGGCTGAGGTGGGGGATAGTCAGATCACAGGTCCTGAGATGGTACTCGAAACTTCAGATATGATCGTGAAAATCAGGGAACGTATGGCAGCTGCTCGTGACCGCCAGAAGGCCTATGCGGACAAGCGTGCCAAAGAGGTAGTGTTTGAAGTGAATGACCGGGTCATTCTGAAAGTCTCACCGTGGAAAGGGGTTGTACGCTTTGGGAAACGTGGCAAGCTGAACCCACGTTATGTTGGGCCGTTTAAGGTTCTGGAGCGTATCGGTAAGGTGGCTTATAGGTTGGAGTTACCTACTGAGCTGGGTAATGTTCACGACGTATTTCATGTATCACAGTTAAAGAAGTGTTATGCTGACGACCCATTAGCGGTACCTTTTCAAGAGTTAAAGATCGACGACAAGCTACAGTTTGTTGAAGAACCCATCGAGATCATGGACCGTGAGGTCAAAGTGCGTAAACACAGTCGTATTCCCATTGTTAGAGTTCGCTGGAACTCAAGGCGTGGACCGGAGTTCACATGGGAGCGAGAGGATCAAATGAAACTCAAATATCCACATCTTTTTCCCGAATAAAAGACCGAATCTAGTAAGATTGGCGAATTTCGGGACGAAATTCCTCTTCAAGTTGGGGATGATGTCACACCAGAGAAAGATCCGCAACAATTGTGAATCCTCACTTCACCTCTCTATGCATACTTGTCAAATTTCGGGACGAAATTTCTTTCAAGTTGGGGATGATGTGACAACCTGAATATTTAAGGTCAGCATTACTCGAAAACCCCGCAACTTTTAGGGTGTGCTTTTATGTTTATATGCCTGCATTGCATATCACTATCTGATCACGTGCATTTAATTGACTAACTGTACATGATTGCGTACGTTTAACAAATTAATCTTCCGCGCGTCGTGCAACTGATTTAGAAAAACTAAACCTTGGGTTGTATGCTTATGGGCCACTTATCAATATAGCCATGGACTAAACAAGCCCATTACACTAAACAAGCCCATTACACGCCTTGTGTAACTTCATTAGGATTTCGGCCCAAAGCATTGATCACCGGCTCACTTGATTAAGGAAACATGAATAGGCCCACTTGTTTAAGTATTAACCATATAAGATGATTGAACGTAAACATTTTGTAAAATCCTTAACCACAACATCAAACCCTACACCCCCCCCCAAGTGTGTCTCGATTTATGATACCTTCATTCTTGTTTTAATTCATTTATTCGACCCGTAACCCGTGAACGTACTAACATATTGTGGTAGTGGTGCATCGTGGGGGTGTGTTTGTTTGGCTAAGAAACATCACGTGTAACAAAGTGGATTGAACTCAACCCAAACTTGACATGTGACACCGATTAATGAGTGGTTGGGCTAGACCCGAAATACGGCTACACGTGGTTCTGAATAACCGGCCAAGTCATTGTGTGGGCATGTAGAAAAATCGGCCCAACCACATCACAGTTTGATTAACAAACCACAACCGGCCCACTCGTTTAACCATAGGCTTTATAACCTCATTATGCGTAACCGTCTTTCTTACCCTATCATTTGCAACCCTATTACTTCCTACTTGTGACGGCAGCGAGACAACTCTCTCGAGGCACTATCTCAGCCAACAGAATCTTGTGAGTCAGTAGTTATCTTGTTTAAATTACATTGATAATCTTGTTGGGTGATGTGTATGATATTAGAGTTGTGATACTAGATGTTGCATGAAACTTTCTGTAGATTTAATTGATTACATGACAGTAAACCCTTGGAAGAATACAAGGTTCATATATGGTCAAATGATTATTTAGGGTGTTGGGGGGGATTCCTACGACTCATGTTGGCAGCCATATAGAGATATATATATGTGTGAGTCGAATCTTTAGTTGTGAATATCTATGTGTGTGATTGATGTTGACAAGTGCATGTGATAAATACATGAATAATTAATATTTGTTGACAAAACAAAGGATAGTGATAACTTGTAAATAGGAGCATTGTGAGTCTCAATAATTTGTCAGCACCTAGAAATGTGTGAGTCCTACATGTGGGTATAATTGAAAGATGTTGCATGTGAATGTATGGGTGTTTTGTCTGTTGTGGTATGGTAGTAGTTGAGATCAATATTGCAAGGATTTTTGATAATAACCAGCTTGTGATATTGGGCTGCCTATAACCGCCGAACACATACCTTCCTTATGCCGACTTTAGGCCACAAACAAAACGGTGCACAGTGTATAACTAGGGCCGGAGTCAATTGAGTAGCATAACCGGACTGGGCCAGTAACTTTGGGCCGAGTAAGACTGCCAAGGCAGTGATCCTTCGCCTGATATGTTTTGATGTGCAATGTATGTTAGTGTGCTAATAATTATAATATATGTATACTTTATTATTTGCGTCATACATGTTTAATAGCCGGATTTGGGGCATGAACGAACAGGTTATGTACCTATGTGTACCACATGCTTGAGTGATTATAAGTTAAGCATTTGGATAGTGCAGTAGATACATGAATGAACCGTTGAGAACTGGACTGTATGTGTACGTTATGTGAACAAGGAGTATGCTTGATGTAAACCTTGAAATAAATTAATTAATTGTTACGCCATACGTGCCATGAGATGAATGATCTATGTCTACAATCTGTTTTAAATAAGTGGATGTTTGTACAAGAGTCTAATTGATATCGGTAACTATGATAGGATTGTTTTGAGCAACTGAAAACATAGCTAGTCTTACCGAGCAAATCAAAGGTGAGTTCACTACATTCGAGCATGCGTCCCAGTGGTTGGGGACAGTCAGTGGGTATTCCATGGGGGGAATGAGTCTTTGGGTAAAAACGAGTATATTGGTTAATGATCTCACCTATCATCATTTGTAAGTCCCTCATCGGGTATTAGTTAGTAGCGCTACTTAGGTTTGGCACCCTCACCCCGTGCCTGTAGAGGACGGAGGTGAACTAATGACCCAGTCTGGCCCAGTACTGGATAGGAGTACGTGGGAAGGGCAGTCGTGTATTCAGGAGCCGTCATTGTTCGGAAATGAGATATTAACAATATTACTTGCATTGGTTATTGAACTGTTTTTCATACAATGGGTAACAAACGTTTTCTAAAACTGTGAACTCGCCAGCTTTGTCTGATACGTGTGTTACATGCTCGCAGGTCCATAGGTACTTGGAACACAGGAACTTGCTGGCTGGAGGGCGCGAGTGGTCATGGTTGCATAGTCGAGTTATTTATCGAATATTTATTTACTCTGATGATATGAAACATATACTTTGTGATACGTTTACGCTTCCGCTGAATTTGATGGTTTCGAACAACTTGTGTTTGAATTTTTATTAATGATAATTATGAAACTTTGTTTTGAACTTGTGATTCAATGTAATTGGTGGCTCATTGCTGGTAGTTACACGCCCAACAGGGACATTCCCTAGGTGGTAATTTGGGGGTGTGACATTCGGTGTGCTAGAATAAACTTTTTGGTCATTCAGGGACTAAAAGCGTCAAAAGGTGCATAAGTTTGCATTTGCTCGCATAACTTACGTTCTGAATACTTCCGGACATCCAAAAATTTATATAAGCATTAAAATATTTTATTTTAGTGTTTGGCATGAAAAAAATCCCTTCGTCGCGTAATTTGGATCGTCTTTCGCGCTTATGCGCGTTCCGTCGTAAATAAGCGAATAACGCAATCGTACGACCAAACGAACCGACATCCCGAGATGTTTTTGAGCATGTTTTGAGTTCCCTATACTTTAACTTCATTTTAGAGCCTTGAAATGAGGTTAACGGGGTTTAAACGCATCGAAAAAGGCCTTAAACATGTGCAGGGACCATTTCTGTCATTTTTGAAACTTTGCTGAATCTGACACATGGTAGCGTAGCGCGACCACCTCCTGCCTATGCCGTCGCGCTACGCGACCATCACATCTGGGCAGAAACTCCATTTTTGCAACCCAAGGTCCATTTTCAGCATTTCTCTTGAAGTTTAGGGGCTATTTTGTAACATTTTCAATACCGTTTGCTGGTTTTGGGGCACCCCTAGTATTCCAAAACCATGTGCCCTATGTGTACGGTCCAGATTAAAGCTCAATTATCGAGGCACGATCCTAACAGTTGTGCAAAAACTATAAATACCCACCTCCTCTTCACTTCTTCTTCACACATTTGCTCTCAACATCTTCTCTAAGTTGAAGATCCCCTTGTGGAACTTCATACCTGAGAAATTTTGGGTTCAAATGTTCAAGGCTTGGACCCGTTGTAAGTATTCTTTCGTTCTTTTACGTTTGAGCGTTAAAGTCAAACTTTGTTTGACTTTCTTCATTGACCAGTTTATGTTCAATGCGAAGTTCGTTTGAACTTCATAGCATGAGCGTAATCACGATGGATATAGTCCCTAGTGACTATACCTACTGATTACCACGTTATCTAGGCTCAGTGACGAGTCGTAGTTTCGGCCAAAATGCGTTTTCTCGCGTATTTTGTAACCAAACTACTCTAGGGTATTAAAACCGTTTGTTTTAATGCCAAACCTGTTTTCTAACTTTACTAAACATGTTCTAGCATGTTTAGCTCGTCGCTTTTTGATTTGTGCTTGTTTAGGGTCGTAAAGGTAAGCGATCTAATCAATCGCTTATGCTTCCGAACCCGACCCATTTGGTCAATCTTTAGGATCCGACCAAAACATTTTAGGTGACCATAATTGTATAGGAAATAACCTTCCGAGGTTATACCTTATGGTCACGACGTTTAAGTAGTTGTATGATAAGTAGTTCTTATGCCTTAGGTAAATTACCAAAATACCCTTTTTGTGCCAAAATTCATTTTAAACCTATGTAACATAATTTTTGACATCTAAACTGATTTAGCAACAATATTAAGCATGTTAAGGCATATCTTACTTATCATAGGACTAGTTAAGCTTTCCGAATGCGTTTTACTCAAACGACGCGTTAAAGTAGCATAAGCTACCTAAGCGGGTCGTAACGAGTCAAAAGCACTTAGGATAAGTTTCGTTTTAGTATGTGGGCTTTGTTTAACCATATCATATGAGTTCCAATACTCATTTGGTTTACGGAACCCCATACTATCCAATCTCCCGATCTAGGTCCGGTTATTTATATAGTTATCTATATAGGGTGCCGTTTGATTCCGTGATCCCTCTAGCTTTGCTTGGTTGTTGTTGAAGACTTCTAAGCACCCTCAAGTGAGTACATAGACCCCTCTTTTACTGTTTTCCAAACATTTTGGGGTGAAACACATGTGCCTACTTGTTATTTCATGCTTTCTTGTTTTCACATCATATGTTGCTACGTTCTCTAGTACACTTATAGTACATGATTTCATTACATTGTTTTGCTATGTATGTTG
Organism: Helianthus annuus; assembly: GCF_002127325.2. Classification (NCBI taxonomy): domain Eukaryota; kingdom Viridiplantae; phylum Streptophyta; class Magnoliopsida; order Asterales; family Asteraceae; genus Helianthus; species Helianthus annuus. The sequence goes on from NC_035442.2 coordinate 81,314,881, forward strand.
ACTGAGCATGCTAGCACATTGATTTACATTACATTATTTTGCTACATATGTTTACTTGACATATTAGCACATTGTTTTACATTACATTTTCTGCTATGTATGTTGACTGAGCATGCTAGCACATTGATTTACATGACTTTTTCTGCTTTGTATGTTAACTTAGCATACTTAGTACATTGTTTTCATATAACATGTTTGCATTTGGTATGACATTTGGTTTGCATAAACGGGACTTATATACATTCATTAACATTAGCTACGCCGCTCGGTAGTAAGTAATGGTACCATAGGACTTGACAAATCCCGTTCCTGACATCCTGGGTTGGTTTGGATGAAAGGAATGACTGAATCCGAAAACATTTCTTTTGATAACCTTTACTTAAGGTTATCCGTCTGTCTCAAGGCTTGAATGTATGCGTTAACTTACCACATAAATGTTTGTATCATTTAAAACATGCTTTCACTTTGCGAAACATAACTTTTTGATATACTCAAAATACTTTGTTTTGTACATTCTTACATTTGGTTTAAGTAAACACATCTTACTTAACATACAAGACTTTTGTTACACATACATGACTACAATTTTGGACTTTTAAACATATGACAATGGTTTAGACAAGAATATTTGAAGGTTGGTTTAAACATGGACTTTATACATTGGTGGTTTGTTTAATGACTTAAGTAACGATATGAGTGTAGTATGATACAAGCATGGTGGATACGCCGCTGGTACTTCCTATATATAAGTGCTTGTATTATATTACATGCCGTAGCGTTATTTAAATCATTCAATTTGGATTTATACATTTTATACAAATGACATATTTTTCACAAGACATTGTTTTACAAAACTGTTTGTTATATACAAATTCATTTTACTTGTTTATTCATTTAAGCTTACATTACTCTTTTACATATCATCTACTTTATCATCGCTTTTCAAATGATTTATAAAACAAAATGTTTTACAAGGATCATGACAGCTTTTGTTAAAACAACTTTTTCTAAACTTATAAGTCATGAATCCTAAATCAATAAAACCTATGTACTCGCCGACATTTTTATGCTGATGTACCTATTTTCACATGTGTTTCAGGAGATGATGCATAGGATTGATCAAGATACACATAGGCGGACTTGGGCCTTAGTGACAATAAAAGACACAAGACTAGTTAATTATGTTATGCTTATTTGTTGTTAAGACATTGTAATTTCTTTTAATCAATAAAACAACATTTCAATTTCCATGTGTTATGAAACAATGATTCTGTTACAACACTCCCCGACGA